>NW_023045021.1:1843823-2003823 GCF_011762505.2 Arvicanthis niloticus
CACAGACAGGCTTACCAAGACATAGGCATGACATGCCCAGTGTCAAACACAGCTGGACTTGAACCCACAGATCGCTTATGCTTAACTATAAAACTTCTCACTTACAAGTACAGCCCTCAAAGAGAACTCAGATGCGGACTCAGTCCACAAGTGTAGCTGGAAAGGAAACTAAGCCCCTTGCTTGGCGGACAGAAGAAGGAAAACACAAATGCTTGCACCAAGTACTGGCTACACCTTGCCTTGGGGTGCCTGTGGCAGCTAGACTGCCTTGGAAGGAACCATGTCCAGACAGAGGACAGTAAGCATCCAATTTCCTGGAAATGTGTTCGGCCAACTACATCCACTGAGTATATAATACCTGGTCTGGAGGGAAGCTGTGCAGCAACTGCTGGATGTTGTGAGAATACTGGGTGTGCCAGTGCTGGTAGGCCCAAGCCACACAGTCGGCCCAAGTCTGTGGCCTGTGCAGGACCAGGCTGTACTGTATAGCCTCCAGTACTTCCAAAGGCTGGTGCCGCCGAGCTGCAGTGTCCGCTCCATGAACTTGGGTCCCTACCAATGCAAAGACCTGGATTACTTCAGAGGCCTACAAGTAAGGTTTCTGGACAAGCCTTCTTTCTCCACGGAAAAAGTCAACCCTGACTCACTTCCCATCTTCCTCCATCAATGAGAGGCTCAAACAACCATTAATTATCCAACACATCCACTGAGGATGTGCCTGAGGAGAGCAGACAAGGACACCTTTGTTGACTGTTGGTCAGTCTGTTGGCTGTTGGTTACTTACGTGAGGTACTGGTTAACGTTTTCAGCTGACTGCTTGAAGAGCCCTTCAAACTCATCCCGAGCCCACTACAGACAGAGCAAACAAATGCGTGTCAGCAACACCCAACAAAACGGGTTCCTGTACACATCGGTGAGACAACCAGTTAGTAAAGCTTGTTCTGGGTGAAGACTGCATTCAATCTGTACAATGAGGGTACCCACATGTTCCAGACCAGTGGTCATACTTTGCAGCCAAGTACGTATGTGTGAGAACCTGGAACGTTCAATGGCAATGCAGGTGTGACGTGTTTGTATTTTAAGAAAGAGGGACAAAGAAAGAAATCACACTTAAAAGAACAATGATCCATAGGCAGTTTTACTTTTAGTACTGGGCAGAACGGTACCCAGGTCTCACTCAACAGGAATTCCTCTCCCCCCCCAACACCCCCCCCCCCCCGTCCCCCACCAAGGTTTCTGAGAACTAGGAGGGCACTGCTGAAATGGTCCGAGGCATCTATACAGACACTGGACATACAGGTGCCTAAATTCTAACTCTTACACATACTAACCTGCTTTTATGATCTATTTCAGAGGAAACAGACACCCCTGTAGCCATCTGGTTTTTAAGTCTCTGATCTAACTAGCATTTACGCTCATCAAATAGTGAATGAGCACATGCATACTGCAAACTGAGTATGGTGCCAACTACAAACCCACTGCTAAGAACTTTAACCAAAGTATATGAACAGCCCATATCCAGCTTAAGTGCTTTACAAAATCTTGCTGGTAGGTATTACTTCAATGCACATTTTGCAGATAAGGAATCTGAGGACCAGACAGGGCTCCTACAAAGTTACTGAACACATTCAAAACCTTTTTGCACTTCTCTGCCTGCTGTGCATTATTGCAACCTCAAACAAGAAACGGGACAAGGTAATGCGGTCAGAACTCTCCAGTCGATTCCTTCCTGATCTCCAACCCCTCAGCATGGCTTCTGTACTGGCTGGCTTTGTGTGTCAACTTGACACACGCTATAGAGTTATCGCAGAGAAAGGAGCCTCCCTTGAGAAAATGCCTCCATGAGATCCAGCCATAAGGCATTTCTTCAATTAATTAATGATCAAGGGTGGGAGGGCCCATTGTGGGCGGTGCCATCCCTGGGCTGGTAGTCTTGGGTTCTATTAAGAGAGCAAGCTGAGCAAGCCAGGGGAAGCAAGCCAGGAAGCAGCACCCCTCCTTGGCCTTTGCATCAGCTCCTGCTTCCTGACCTGTCTGACTTCCAGTTCTGACTTCCTTTGATAATAAACAGCAATGTGGAAATGTAAGCTGAATAAATCCTTCCCTCCCCAACTTGCTTCTTGGCCATAATGTTTGTGCAGGAACAGAAACCCTAAGACACCTCCAATATACTGACACTATGAACCTACGGGCAAACAGAATCCAATAGCCCGACACACCCTGCCGGACTGGAAGGACACAAGCAGGGACTAGGCTCTCAACCAGAGGGCACACAAGATTATGTACTTGACTACACAGACAGGAGCCACACTGAAAAACCAGCTGCTTAACTCACTCTGGGCAAGAGTTTAACAAACCAAAAATGCACTGACTATTACAAGGTAATTTAGAAAATCAGCAGAACAACATTAGCTGATTTGTGTAGCAAAGAGCATCGCTTATAGATCATTCCCACTGCTTAGACACACGTCCAATTGATGTTCTCTTTAACCCGTTCCAAAGTAAAAGGTTAAGGTTAATTATTGTATTTAAAATAGTTTTCACACAATACAGTTTGATTCTATTTTTTCCTTCTGTCAACCCCTCCCTCCCAGAACCTCCTAAACTCCCTAGCCACTTAACTCATGTGCCATCTCTCAAGAAAACACAATAAAAAGTCAAACCCAAAAGAAACGAAACCCACCAGCAAGGCAAGAAATACCAGAACAGAAGTGCACAAGGAAAAAACCTGAGGTCCACCCGGCCACCTGCGTCTGGGCATGTGGTTGACAGATGCCATAACATTCCACTGTAGAAGACAATGTGTTTTCCTTTTCTAGGCAGGTATCAACCCTTTTGGTTACAGCTGGAACTTTGTGCGGACTTCCCCTTCTTTGTGTTGGGACTGTCTGGTTTTGTTTTTTTTTTGTTTGTTTTTTTTGTTTGTTTTTTTTGTTTGTTTGTTTGTTTTGTTTTTGTTTTTTTTTTTGAGACAGGGTTTCTCTGTGTAGTCCTGGCACTCACTCTGTAGACCAGGCTGGCCTCGAACTCAGAAGTCCACCTGCCTCTGCCTCCCAAGGGCTGGGATTAAAGGCGGGTGCCACCACTGCCCGGCTTTGTGTGGGGATTTTGCTTGGTTTGAACTTGTACAATTTCGAGTGCTGTCACCACAAGTGGATAACTGTAAAGAAGCCATGTCTGATAGATACACATGTGGGCTGATAACACATATCATCTCAGAGACGTGTGACAACTCACACAAGATGTACCCAAAGGTAAAGTTCTTTTTAAAAGAAGAGAACCAACGGCAGGTACTCTGGCTTCTGGCATAAAGACAGGGGATGTGTTCCAGACACAGAACACACAGGAAACTAGAATCTGTAGCATGAGACTGGCAAAGGCTTGATGACCTAACCCTTTCATCTCCCATTCCTCTCATCTCCCATTCCTCCCAAGGTTGATCACCTGCAGGGTGTGCTCAATGGCATTGGGGAAGTTCTTCAGTGTGCAGATAGGGATGGACTTCTCAGGTGGGTCCTGGCTTGAGCTGTAAGATTCTGTCAAGAAGGGAACAACCACCTGCACGTTGCCCTTGGTGCCCAGCGTGCCTGATTCCAGCAGAGGCTTACGATAGTAAACACAACGACGGTCCACGTATAATCCTTCAGGGAGATGGGAAGAAATGGCAGATGAGTAGCAGGTGTGCTTAGATGAGACAGGAACACATGCCAGCTTAGTCTATAGAGTGAGTTCCAGGACAGCCAAGGCTACATAGAAAAACCCTGTCTCAAAAACAAACACAACAACGACAACAACAAAAACAAACCAAGCCAAAACAAACAAATAAACAACAAAAAAACCAAACAAGACAAGACAGGAACACAAGAACCTCACACATACAGACTACCTTGCTCTTGCCCTCCTCACTCAACTCCAAACTTACGAGCATCCACATTGTCTAGGGCATTGGCCACACCATCCAGGTTTTGGAAGAAGTCATCATCATAGACGTGTTCTGTCTCAGGGCCTACTCGATTCTGGTGGCTGAAGACCCTGATGTGTGGATTTATGTCACGCACTGCTGCAGCAGCAGTCTCAGACTTTAATTTCTGGGTGGGGATATGAAAAACAGAGGTGTTTCCCATACACTGATACAACAAAACCCCACAGAGACAGCCCAAGATTTATCTCATAAAGGGCAAAACAAGGCTCAAAGTCAACCAGGCTCCAATTGCATCAATCAATACCATCTGGCTGGCCACAACAGATACTATAAAGGAGATTAGGGACCACAGAATGCTCTTTGATGACAGCTACATTTCTATCATTCGTAAAATCCTGTTCTCTTTTGCTTTAAGGGTTTTACATGAAATTTGGCACCACAGAGTATTTTGAGCACTAGAACAAGAAACGAGGTCAGAATGTCTCAATAGCCACTCTATTTTCAATTAATAACATCCAGAGTAACCCAAATAAAACCACAGACAGACTGAGTCATGTTTGGCTTTTCAAAAGCCACCTCTGGTTCTACTTTCACTTAGGGTATAAATGGGTTGTGGCCTCCTCCACCTGAACTCTCTGTTCTTTAAATAGCACACACCCGAATGTCATTCATATCTTCCCCTCAGGCTTCTACTACTTTTGCATGGTCAACTGTTTGCCTACATACCGGGACTGTTACACCACCGAAATGTCAATTTCCCAAGGAGAAAGTCTTCATAAGCACTGAAGACAAGTACCCTCCTAACATTTCCAATTGCTACTTCTCTGTTCCTCATTACTTCTCTTACACATCTGAAATTCTAACATTAACCATATGCCACTTACTACAACAGTAGCTACAAATGCTCAGAGAAGAATCTCCCAAAAGAACTTTTGGGAGTATACCTCATAAGCACCACAACTTCCCATGTTAGGATTTTAACCAGAATATTTAAAAGCATTAGTCCAGTTTACACAGTATGTCAAGAACATATGAGATAAGCATAAGCATTTATCATGTAAAATGCTTTCAGTACAGAACATCCCTGAGGACTCAGACCGTACTCACATATTTATAAATACATTTTAGATTACATACTCTCTTACAACAGCTATGTGAGTGTATGTGTGTGTCCCTCTGGATGTATGTATGTATGTATGTGTATGTACGTACGTGTACACACACACACACACACACACACACACACACAGAGATGTATACAGGCACACACATGCGTATTTACATACACAGTTCATGGATGAACTAGTGGGATACTTGTACAGTAGTAGTACTAGTACATATAGACTATGAAGAGTTCTTCCTTGCTGTTTGTTCGCTTTTTTTTTTTTTTTTAATTGGCCTGTCATCACATCCTGGTTATCTGGAAAATAGCTTCCCAGCTTTCCTGAACTGGCTTTCTAAAAGTGTGGAAGAAATTTGTCCTTTCCACCGATAAAGCAATCTGGCAGAGGAAAGACAAACAGTATTTTTAAGTATCATTTAAGTTATTATTGAGTCTTCCAGACTCAATGTTACAGGAGGAGGATACCAAAATGCATTCAGGAAGCTTCTCACTTGCTCCAATCTTCCCATTAAGAGAGAGCCAGAAACATTTCTTTTGTTACCCTTATCTCTTCTAAATCTAGAGTCTAGGATGCTTAGTGTAAAACGAAGCAAAGGAAAGATGGATTATCAGCAAGTCAATCAAGCTACACTGACCTGTAGGGAATGCCCAGTTATGCCTCTATTACCCATCTCACAATGTCACATCTACAATGCACAAGCATCCAAGCTTAGTAGGTGGGGAGGGAAAACCAGGCAAATTAAAAAAATGTGCCAGGTAATAATGTCTACTGACCTCACACCTGAAGGTCTGAAAAAAACAGGAGGGAACGAGAGGGGAGGGGAGGGGAGGGGAGGGGAGGGGAGGGGAGGGGAGGGGAGGGGAGGGGAGGGGAGGAGAAACATCTGAGCCATTTAGACTCGACTCAAACCGAAGAGACAAAGCCATGCCATCCTACTCACTGTGACGTCCCAGGGACGGAAGAGAAACTGTCTGTTCAGGTTTGACTTCTCAATGGTGTCCATGTCCGTAACCGTGATTTCTCCCCCCTCCCCACAGCCAAGGCCAATCATGGCAAAGTTCTTGAGCAGCTCACAGCCAATGGCACCTGCACCTACCTAGAAGTTGGTAAACCATCTGATCAGAATGAATAGTGATGGCATATGCTAACCCACCATTCCTTACTCAAAAAAAAAAACAAAAAAACAAAAAACCACCACCAAAACAACACAAGACTGTGTAGTAACACACATTCAACTCACTCAGACAGACAGACATTCCTGTGGGTAACTGAGAGAGGGGAGAAAGAGAGATACATGAAGCCTTTCCTTGACCAACCACAAAAGAGAGTAAGGTGACATGATCAGGATAGGAAAACCGAAAGACCCCTCCCCAAAACGATCAGGGAGGAAGAGAGGAAGGGGAAGGGAGAGGGAGGAGGAGAGGAGAGGGAGAGAGAGGGAGAAAGGGAGGGAGGGAAGAGGAGAGGGAAGGAGGGAGGGAGGGAGGGAGGGAAGAGGGAAGGAGAGAGGAAGGGTAGAGAGAGAGAGAGAGAGAGAGAGAGAGAGAGAGAGAGAGAGAGAGAGAGAGATCGAGATCTTAAAGAGGGTAGACAGAGGCCATTAGTGTCAATCACCAGGAAGTACTTCTGCTTGCCAAGCTTCTCTTGTAGGTCTGATCCAAATACAGCCACTTGCCCATCGTAACGGTTCTGGCGCTGTATTTATGTGAATGAGTACAGACAGTTCAGAGAGACACTTCCCTCAAGATGTTCCCAAAGTTTCCCACTGTTCCCATAGACCTACCGGCAGGCACTTGTCTTCCATGAAAGGCACTCTGTGCTCCGGGAGACACTCAAGAGCATCAAAGTACAACCACTGCCTAATGGGCATAAACTTTCCGGAACAAGCCTGGAGAAAGAAATGTTGTCGGCCGCTTAACTGGAAGCGATAGGGACTAAAAGGCTCAGTGATGGAATCAGAAGCACACAGCAGTCCACACCCTTTTCTACTAGCACTGACCTTCATGACCTCCTGGGCAGCCAAACCACCAATGAAGGCATTCATGGGTGCCAGATCCCCAGCTGCTACATAGGCCAACTTCTGGATGAGGTCTACATCCAGGCAATCCTGATGAACTGCTGGCAAAGCCTGAGCATTCACAGCTTGTGCTAAGGTCACCATTTCTGCAGCATCTTCCTGGTTGGACACAAAAGGAACCAAGATAGAGCCTATCAGGTCCCACTGGAGGAAGAACGGGCACAGGTACAGGAAACAGACAAATCAGAGGTTCCTGGCTGGCTTCCCACTCATTTACCTCATTATGGGGCCGAGGAGGCCTGCCGTGAAGAGTGCAGAACTGATGCAGGGCCTGGAAGCCAACGTGGAGCTGAGCAGGGCGACAGCACTTAGCAAAATCTGTCACCACAAACTCTGGCTCTGCCAGCGAGGCAAGCAGGGGTTTCTGTGGATAATGGAGCATTGAGACAAGATGTGAATAACCTATGAATCTCAAAAGCAGGAGTCCTTCTATCTACTCACAGCCCCTAACCACCTACTCACAAAACTGATCTTCTGAGATACTTTCACTTGACTGACAATGCCTCCACGGATGTACTCAGAGAAGCTGGAGGTATCACAGATACTAAAGGTATAGGGACCTGAAAGATGAAAAAGATGGACAAGACTGCCAGTCCAATCCATGCCCCTGCCACCCTCCCAAGATCACGCACAAAAATCTCACAGTCCAAGCCTAAGACACATCAGCTTTTTTTTTTTTTTTTTTTTTTTTTTAAAATTGAAAGCTCTACTCAGATAGGAGCAGGCAAGCAGGCAAGCAGGCAAGCAGGCAAGCAGGCAAGCAGGCAAGCAAGCAGACAAAAACAAACCAAAACACATCCATCAAAGGCATTTGACTACACAACTCTCATCCAAGCACTTGAGAAGTCAACTCAGGAGGATTCAGAGTTCAAAGCTAGCCAAGGGCTACCCATACCAACTGGATGGCCACAATCTCACTCATACAGCTTCAGACTCTGGGCGCTAGGAAGGTAACACCACAGCATCTGGCTTCTGTTTCAATGCAGAAAAACAAAATGGGGGAGGGAACAGATGGCTCCTCTGTCCAAGATCTGAATTCAGTGGCTGAGAGTGAGTGCTTCTTGCTCTCCCAGAAAGCAGGAACTTGATTAAGTTCCCAGCACCTACACCGGGCAGCTCACAAGTGTCTGTAGCTCTCAGACATATCCCAGAACATATTCACACATACAAAAATACAATCAATTTAAAACAAGACAGAAAGAAATCTACTTGTCTCCATCTCCCAACGTCCACTACGTTACTAATACTTAGTGACTATCGAGAAGAAAAAGTCTGTACACGTTCAAAACAAAAGCCATTCTTTTTCACGTGCCTGTTGATTTGGAGACGGGGGTCCAACATTGCCCAGGCCGGCCTCTTGTTCTGTAACTAAGGCTGGGCTTGAACTCTAATCCTCCTGCATCCACCCCCTGAGTACCAGATTACAGGTGCATGCCATCATCCACAATGGCAACCAATTTTCCTTTCCTACACACACTTTGTGTTCACAGAGCCCAAGGGTGGAGGGCCACAAAACATACAAAAAGGGAGTCTTTGGTCCCCTCTCTTCACTGATTAGTTTCAGTTTCAGCTCATGCACAAAGACTTCCTGGCAAACAGGCATCACCTTGAGTGCTCAGAATCACACTCACTCAAGTCTGGACATTACAAAGGAGTTGACACCAGGGTTAACTAGATGAATCTAGTAATGAGTAAATCTAGCAATGACTAAAGTTCAGCATGCCAGGACAACTGAAGACAGCATCAAATATGTAAGGCTCACAAGTACCTTACATCTCTCAAACAATTATGAAACATCATGCTACTCTGACTGTGGTTGAGCTCACACATCTCACTTTAGTTTTGGGAATATCATCTCTACAGAAGCATCAGTTAATCTCACACCCCTGCTGGGATTCACTGTATTTGGCCTACTGCATACACAAATTGCTGTGTTTTAAAGTACCACAGACTCTCCTTCTTAACTCTTCCATCACTACCACACTGTCGTCATACATTTGCTCAATGAAACAGTTTGGACGACCGAGGTGAGCCCTCAGGATCCATCTTTATCTGTTCCACCCAACTCCCCAGTGTAGTGGTTACTTACACAGAATGTGCTGCCATCTTGTCTGCATAACAGCATTTTGCATGGCTAGTCTAAATTCAACCTTGGTCATAATGCTTACAGAGCAAGCATCTTACAAACTGAGCCATCTTTCCAGCCATTAGTATACCAGAACCTAGCTTACAATCACACACACTAGAAAGGACCTAGTCACTTCGTCCTTTTATAGCTTAAGAGAGAGAATTTAATTGTCTAACCTAAGACCAAAAGGGAGGAAAGTCAAAAGGCAATAAACCAAGGAGTAAGTGGGCTGTCTCAGAAAATAAGTGAGAATCAGTCCAATGCCACAGAAAGAGACGGTGCAGTAGAGGTGGGAGACACAAATTAGGCAGTGTTTTATCAAGGCATGGTGGCTTGAATCCCAGCATTCAGGAATCAGCACTCAGGCAAGAGCCCAGCCTGCTGACAAAGTTCCACGGTGACCTCTTGGCTTCTGAGACAGCCCATATCACACTGCCAACCTTCCTTCCTCACACTCCTTCCCCAGGCTTGCCATACCCAGAACTTTGATCTCTATGGGACCAATGCCATTGAGTTCACTCATGCCCTGAACTTCTGTGAAAGAGACAAAGTCACCACTTTCAAATCCATGCCGGGATTCCTCCAAGCAAGTGACAATTCCTGGATTCTCCTGGTTGGAGAAAAAGAAAAGAAAAAGAAAAAGTAAAAGAAAAAGAAAAAGATTAAGAGTTAAGTCATGCACAGTGTGGCATACTTACAGTCCTACCACCCTGGAAGGTGAAACAGAAGGTTCACCCTGAATTCAAACCTAGTCTTAACTACATTATGGAGCATGTCTCACTCATAATCACCCACCACCCACCACCCACCACCCACCACCCACCACCCACCACCCACCACCCACCACCACCTGAAAAACTACCCAAGATTTATAGTCAAGGGCAGGCAACTATTGGTTCGGGATGTTTAATTTACCTCAGTGATAGGTAACTCACCTATTCAGTGACAGATCCCAAGTTCAATTGTTGGGTGGGGGCAGGGGAAGGGAAGGGAAGGAAAGGGGGAACAGGAAAAGAATTTTCAAAAGTGAGAGGGAAAGGGAAAAGAAAGGAAAAGGAATCATCAAGATGAAGGAAAGGGGAGAAAGGAAGGAGAGGAGAGAAAAGAAAGGAGGGTCAGAGAACAGGAAAAGAAAAGGGGGGGGGGAAAGAACCAATTACTGCTGACTTCTGCATGAGAATCACCTATGGAGCTGGCCTCCCTTACCTTAGTGATCATCGACACCATGGCACTGAGTGGCTGTTCCCCATTTGAATCAGTGATAATCATTTCCTCTCCAAAGTCACAAAAGAGTTGTCTAGGAAAGGAGGCAAAGGGAGTGAGTGCTACTTTGGACCCAAGCACAGGGCCTTCCAGCACTCAAGGTACTGGAGTGGGTCAAGTGATACTCATACCACACAGGAAAAAAATGAAAAAAAATCACTTCAAATCTGGTTGGTGGAGTGAAGACTTGGGAGACTCTTGGCCTATGTTTGCTAAAAGTTAGACAAGAGAGAGACAAGCAAGCACTCACCCAACTAGGCCCCGAGTATCTGCTACTACCAGCTTGATTCCATGGCTATGGCAGAATTCACCCACCTGCAGCTGATACTCCAAAGGAGTGTTGGTAAGAACCACTACCTGTAAAGACCAATAGGTTCAGGTTTGGGGTGGAGTGAGAGAATAAAAATGCTGACAGAGGTGAAGAAGAAGGGAGAAGAATCTAACACCCAAGCTTTGCTGGCTCAGCCTTTTGTCACATGGACACACAAGTGTCAATGGGTGCCCGGCATGGTAAGGGACAGAGAACAGCATTTAAAAACACTACCAACTATGGCAAGAACAACAGCAGTGCTGGACAAACTAACAAGGTCTTAAGACCAGCTAAGTTCATTTATCTGGTGAAGACAGACAGATGGCTACCTACAGCCAGCTTATATTCATCAAGAGTGATTACCCAGTCAGCCTGGGTTCCTCTCATTACACCTGCTTGTACAAGGGCTTGAGAATTATACATGCAGGTGATGTGCTCCAGATCTCACTATAACACAACACCCTTCTACAAAAGAATCTGCATCCCGGCACAACCCCTCCCCCCCCCCCCACACACACACCTTCTCCCCCGAGCTCTAACTGCTATCTACCTCTCCTAGTTTTCCAGAACCAAACCAGACACTAGGTGCCAGCCTAAAGGACAACAAACCTAGAAGAATAAGACGGGAGGCATTGGGGATACTCCAGGGTACCTGAAAACCACTAAGGAAGTCCTCAAATAGAGGTCCAGTGTAGGTGAGCACAGGAACGTAACTGTTGAGTTCAGCAAGGCGTGGTTGGGATATCTCAGCTCGGTTTTTACCAATATCTTCCTCACGTAGGTAGAACTATAAAAAGGGGGTAGAAAGATAGGACTGAAAACAAATGCAGTGAACACGCTGGAGCCTAGGGAAAAGAGAAGCCAAAAAGAGATACCTGGGAAGACAGATCAGCCCACTGGGCAGTGCCCTGGTCATGGAGAGTAACAGCCTTGACGCCACCAAGGATGATATTCTTGGCAATTTCCACACCCAGGCCCTGCAGGCCTGATATCAGTACACTGGAAGTCTGGAGATGCTTCATTGCCTCATGACCGAGTACATACCTGTCAGCAAAGAACTCTAGATTAGGGCCTGCCCCACTCTGTGCCTTCTCCCAATCTCCATCTCCCATCCTGGGTACCACTCACAGCTGGCGGGAGTAAAGACCTTCATCTATGTCCATTTCCTTGCTTTTCGACATTCCCTAAAGATGAGCATAGAGGTCCAGGGGAGATAAAATAGCAGTGAGACTTAGACAGAGGTACTTCACCACCCCCACTGATTGCTTCCATCCTGACAAAAGTCATACTCACGTTGGTTGGCCCTGGGGGCACGTCAGGCATCACAGAATAGGTAGGAGACCAACTAGAATCCAGCTTAGAGTCCGGTCCAGACACTTTGCGTTTCTTGGACAGGACTGATCTGGACATCTAAAGAAACAGGAAACATCACAGGTGAGGCTCTGTGGCAGGAACACTCTCTTCACAAAGGTTTTGTTTGCCCGTGTGTGTGTGTGTGTGTGTGTGTGTGTGTGTGTGTGTGTGTGCGCGCGCGCGTGCTCTCGTGCACGTGTGTGTACACTGCTATCCTCCTCTGACAAGAGAAGGCACTGAAGATAGATCTGTTAAGTCAAACTAATATAGCTTTTAATGGTCAGTGTAGAGGGTAAAAAGTGTGCACACAGATAAGCAGCAGGGAAGCCAGGAAAGTTTAAGCAAGCACACAGGCATCCTTCAAAGGAAAGAGATGTTTACCTTCCTTTCTCCTGGAATGCTGGGAATAGATGTAGTTTACACCCTGGTGACACTTTGCTGTCTGTTGAGCCAGGCTCCACCCCTAACTCCCAGAAATCATGTTTTACTTATCCTAGCACCTTTCCCTCTAAGTCCTGGACACTGCTTCTAGGCTATAAAACCCATTCTTATGAGGGATGTGACTGTACTTACCGACAGCCTCAGTGGTTCCTACGCCACCTCAGGGCCAGGCCAATGGTAACGGACACAGCCCTTATGCTTACCTCCACCAACCTCTCTCTAAGCCCTAAATCTCTGGCACTATTCCGAATCAGTAACACCCATACCCATCCTTGTGAAAGAAGCCAGGGTGTAAACAATCTCAGTGTTTTAAATCTGGTGCACTTGGGACTGAATTATTATTAGAATGCGTACTTCCAAAATTGTGCCGTGCTTAAATATGGCTAAAGTATCATGATCTGGGTCAGACTCCTGGGCCAAGCACCAGTTCCAGTATCAGGCTGATCCCAGTTTCATTCTTAGTTCATCCTGATGGTTTACCTGCCTGCTGTAAAGCCCGCAAGGATGCTACAGTGGGTAGATCAGAACTTTAATAAAAGTTTACATCCAAAAGAACCGGCGAGCAGACACTGCTTAGATCCCAAACTGAAACTGGGTATGTCTAAGCAATAAAATGGAATCCCACATTAGACACTGCTTTTGAAGCTAGAGGTAGGGAAAGGATGAGAATTATGTTAGGCCCTGACAAACCCAGACCGGGAGAGTTACTGCAGAGGGACTATACATCCCAACAAGTCCTGTCTTTGGGAAGTTCTTCAGATAACTAAAGTTACTCTGTTGAGAGAGTCCAGGGTCCACGGAAAGATTGACGTTATACCACAAAGGCAGACGAGTCTAAGTACACGTGCAGGGAATGCTACAAACTGGCTCTAAGCAATCTTTTCAGGGTGGTACGTGGGTTCTAGTTCTCTGGCTTGAAATCCATCCATAGGAGAGATCTTATGTAAAACATTATCTACACTGGACAAAAAGAACAGGCAAATGCATGACAAAGGCGCCAAGCCCAGGTGAATCACTCCTAAGTTTATGTCTAAAATTCCGGTGTCTCTTTCTAGGAAAATGATAGCCAAACAAAATAAAACAAACAAACAAAAGAGAACCCCAACACCCAAACAAAAAACCACAAAGAAACAAAACAACAATTGTAGACTTCGTCCTTTTGTTCTTTTTTTTTTTAATCGTAATTAACCATATTAACTGCACAGATTAATAACATCCCGTATCTTAATACCTATAATGCCCCTGCTAGCCTTTCTGCACAACAAAATGTTCTTACAGGAGCCTATGTTGCTGACGTACTAAAAATAGGTCGAGGAAAACACTTTACAAAACACTAGGTCACAGAGGGGGTGACCGCGGTTGGAAAGGTTCACCCACGACTGGAGACCCGGCCTAACACCGCCCTCTCCTCCGCAATACTGCCTGCACAACTAACAGAAACCACTGCCTACCCACCTGTTGGCCCTGAACCCAGGGTAAGGACATCAAACTGAGCTCCTTAACCTGATACGAATCCTTTCACTGTACTGTCCCACCAGGCCGTCCGTATCAACTAGGCCTGCCTACGCGGCGCAACGGCTCCTGAGGCCCCCACCACAGAGACCCAGATTGTTACCAATGCTGGTGCCTGTTTGCGCTCCCTGCCGCTCTCTTCGTACTTCCTCTTCCTCGAAGACCCGGTCCGAAACCCGCGCAGCCTCCACCTTCAGGTCCCCGGCCAGCAGCCAGTTTCTTGGGGAACTCCTTCCACAAAAGGCGCGTCCTTCTCCTCACACGAGGAACAAGATGGCGCCGGCCCAGCCGGAAGCGGAAGGGAGGAGCGTGACCCACGCTCGTCATGAATCATTTATGACGCACTCAGCCAGCAGGAATGAATATGCAAGAGGAGGGCAGAGCTTTAAGGTCCTGTTGGGAGCCTCAGCTCTCCGAGACAGTCTAGCTCCTCACAGAAATGGTCATTGCTCCTCCTGGAAGTATGAAATCTCAGGGAAATCTGCTGGAAAATGCTTACAATACAGGCAGGTAAGAGGACACGACAGCCGAACACAACATAGAGCATGCCTTGAAGGTGTAAGCTCTTAGTCACTTCCCTGTGCTATGGGATCTTTCTACAACCCAGCAAATAATACATACGTATGCTGCACTAGACTGCGTTCCCTCTTTTCTAAAGCAGAAAACATCAGCTATGGGGGTCAGAATGGCTTCTTAAATATGACTTGTACCTTTAAAGGAGAAGCTGAGAGAATGTACACCTGCCATTATGCAAGGGAAGAATATGGATTCCTACACTGTAGGCACAAAATGAAAAAACAATCATTGCTCTAAAATTGATGTACTGTTGCACAAGGTGTCCTTGAATACATAACTAAATATAAGCGACACAGAGAAGGCAGGAGACGTTCAATTTTAATGTAGTGAAGAGAGAGGTGTTTTGTTTCTTCTTGTTCGGTTGGTGGTGGCTTATTTTTCCCATTTACTTAAAATAGTTCTTTTTTCCTCACTTAAATCACACGAGGAACAAGATACCATAATCTATCCTGATTATGGTATCTCCTCCCTCTACACCTCCCAATACCTGCATAACCTTCCTTCCCTTCCGGATTCCCTTCCTTTATGCCTCTCATTGTGAAAGAACAGGCTTCTAATGCGTAATAATGAAATATAACAAAATAAAACTTACTAACATAAAGCAAAAACTATAACAGAAAGAAAAGACACGAACAGAAAGAACAAGAATCAGACAACCACTCATACGTACACTCACGAATACCGTAAAAACACTAACCTGAAACCCACAATATATACACAGCGGACCTGGTGGAGACCTATGGAGGCCCTGCGCATCCTGCCTCAGTCTCTGTGAGTTCATATGAGCTTTGCTCAGTTAATTTAGAGAGCCTTGGTTTTTTCTGTCCTCCATCCCCTTTGACTCTTACAATCTTTCTGCTTCCTCTTGCATGAGGTTCCCTGAGCCCTGACAGGAGGATCTGATGGAGACCTCTTTCTCTCTCTCTCTCTCTCTCTCTCTCTCTCTCTCTCTCCCTCCCTCCCTCCCTCCCTCCCTCCCTCTCTCCCTTCTCCCTTCCCCCCATAGTCCCCCCTCCCCCCCCTTCCCCTCATAGTCCCCCCTCCCCCCCCCCCCTGTAATACTCTGGTGGTAAGACTCTGTAATTTTTTTTCCCATCTGCTGCAGGAGGAAGTGTTGATGGCTGAACAAAGCCATATAAGTACAGCA
The DNA here is from genome assembly GCF_011762505.2 of Arvicanthis niloticus. Taxonomy (NCBI): domain Eukaryota; kingdom Metazoa; phylum Chordata; class Mammalia; order Rodentia; family Muridae; genus Arvicanthis; species Arvicanthis niloticus. The sequence continues at coordinate 1,859,677 of NW_023045021.1, forward strand.
AAATATCTTTAGCAGCAATTTTATTGGTCCCTTTTGAATTTTGTTTTTCTATAGATCAGTAGTATTTGCTTTTAGGTCACTGGGCTATTTAGTCTCAAATTCTTGGTCCCCCAAGCAGTGTCAAATATAGGTGTCATGGAGCGGGCCCTAAGTCAAATCAGATATTGACTAGTTACTCCCTCAAATTTGTGACACTGTTACCATAGCATGTCTTGTAGGTAGGATAGCATTATAGATCAAAGGGTTTGTGGTTGGTTTGGTATTTACCTTTTTCTGGCCTCCAGGTACAGACAAGCACTCATGGGTGAGCACAGTCTCAGCTACAGGAGGGACATGATACAGCTCTTTCCAGCACATAACTGAACCACAGATGTGGAAATAGATTGTAAACACTATTCATAAATGCCGAAACATCAAAATATTAAGTTTGCTTAATCATCTAAGAAGGAGGAGTCCAATGTCAGAAGACAGAATGAGACAAGTGAAATGGCTCAGAGAATCATAGGAGCCATCCCTAATCAACCAAATGCTTCAGCAAAATATGAAGGGTAACTTTCCAGCAAAAGGGTAAGGAAGGAATCCCAGGCACATGAATCTAGGACATGGAGCTGTTTACATCAGCTGCAAATGAGCCACCAGAGGCCATGGTTAATTAAGAAAAATTGCTCTAAGTTCCTGGTACGTGTGTGTATATGCACATGTACTCGTCCCTCAGTCCCTTTGTAAGCATCCATGATTCACAGAATGATACCCTGGACTCAAACAGTATGTAAACACAAAGAGTGTTTCATCCTGCAGAAGATAAGGAGAGACCCCTGTGTGCTGGGGGGTCTCTCATTATCAAGTAAATCTGCACACTTGAATTGGTAAATTACCTAGGAAATTCTTAAACTTCAAAGAAACTGGAGTGTCAGTCCATTCATTTAAGGAAGAAAATAAAAGCAACAGGAGATAAGGTTGTATTATTACTACGGAAGGAGAGTATAATGAAAGCAGGGTAAGAGTCTTCGCTGTATCCTTCATTTTCCCTGTTTGTCTTTCTTTTACACCTCCTCAACCCAGCTTCTCTCCATATGCCATCTTGTCTCTCCTTGCTATGTGTCTGAAAACAACCAAACAGCCCATGTGTGTGTAAGACATTATTGTTGTGTGTCATAACAGAAAAACAACCCACTCTATCGCTGGCTACTCTCCTGGCCTGTGGGTCTCCCCAACCCCATAGCTAACCCCATGTGGGGACCGCCCAACTTCTCACTGTTCCCTTGCTGAGGAACCCACTCGCTCACATTCCCAGTCCTCTAACTCCCTCAACTGGCTGCTGCAATCCCAAATTTCCACGGCTAGCTGGGGGTGCACTCTTCCAAACCCACGCTCTGCTGCTGCGGTTACCTTTCCCTGGAGCTCAGTTGATCCCTGCAAAATGGAAAACGCCAGACTCTTAATTAGAATCAACAGATAAGACAATCGCTGGACGAGGAATCTATCATCCTAAATTCACCAACTATTCTACGTTAGAAATCTTCCAGTGGCAGATCCTGGTGGATTCTGCCACCAGAACTATCACTCCCCGGCCTACAACTTATCGGCCTTGCTCCCACCGTCCAAAAGAAACCACCCTCCTCCTGCCTTCTCTCTTTCCCCTCTAGCACTGGAAGGCCCACCCTCCACCTTGCCCACTGATTGGCTTCTTGCCTTCGTTCTCATTTAAATCAGTTGGGGAGAAATCCCACAACAAATTATACACTTTATAAACAGCAGAAAGGAAAACTATGCATGATTCATTGTGTCTAATCATGACAGTTATAACAGGATGCTTAAACAGATAAAGAATAAAGGGGGCTTCTGCTCAAAGTCTCTCAGTTATTACTCCAGCATGATAGTTTTAATGGGGCCCCACAGCTAAGTTCTTTTAGACGATGTAAACATGAATTTAATGGTGATTGGGATACAAACCAAACAAAACTAAAACTCTATATGCTAAGTAAGTCATAAAGACTGGGTTATGTTTTTTTTTTTTTTTTTTTTTTTTACAAGGTTCGCCTGAGAGCTTGCAAGCCTAATGGTTTTGCAGCTTGAACACAGGTAATATTAACTTTCTTCATCACACTGTGTGTAGAAAAGGATTCAGTCTTCTCTCGATGAGGTAATGTGGCACAATGCCTTCATACATTCTGTCTTCAGAAGTCTAGTGAGGCCTGCTTAAAACACAGCTGGACTTGTTAAATGTTGTTATTCCTTCAAAAGGGAGGAGATACCCAAGGTCATTGGGTCTCATCAATCCTCCCAACTGGTTGTATGTGATTAGGCCCTAATTATATGAGGCCACAGGTCTTCTGGGTATACAGGCTAGAAACTAAAAATAGGGAGGAACTATCCAAAAAGCCTTGAGAAATAGATAGATATACTTTGGGTTTTTTTTTTTTTTTTTTTTTTTTTTTTTTTTTTTTGGTTTTTCAAAACAGAAACTCTGTTAGCCTTGGCTGTCCTGGAACTCACTCTGTAGACCAGGCTGGCCTCGAACTCAGAAATCCGCCTGCCTCTACCTCCCAAGTTCGCAAGTGCTGGGATTAAAAGCATGTGCCACCACTGTCCGGCGCTAGATATATTTTGTAAAGACCCCAAATACTACTCTGCCTACTACTTTATGTCCTCATGGTATTTAAAATGTTTTATCCAATATGTATGATATATATATATGTATATATATATATGTATATATTCTATATGTATGTGTATATATATATATAAACACATTAAAATCACACAAATCACACACACAGAGAAGAGAAAGAGGAGAGAGAGAGAGAGAGAGGAGAGAGAGAGAGAGAGAGAGAGAGAAAGAGAGAGAAATATATATTTCAGGCTAATTTTAGGCTTTCCTTCCCTCCTTTACCTCCCAAAGTGCCGAGATAAACACTGCTGTGTGCACCAGTTGAGTCTAGCTAGCTCTTATTGTTAAACCTTAGTCAGGGGCTCAAAATCCATAACTAGCTTTTGTTATACGGTTATATTGCACAGATTTGCTTTTTAAAAATCATTCGTTTGATCTGAGCCATTTCACTTGAAAAATCTAAAGAATAGTTGTTTGCTTCTGTTGGATTGGTTTTATAGTGTGTTTGCTTTTTGACTCTGTGTGTTTTTTTTGCTCTGCAAGTACATGACATACTTTGGGGTCTTGTCACATGCTGTCACTGGTATAATCACAAGCCTAAGTTCATTTATTCCTTGTCATCTGGAAAAGGCAAACACTCCAGGGCATTTGTTGGAGAAAGAAAAAGTCTTATTTAGAAGACTAACAAGGCAGAGACAGAAGATATTGCTAACAAAGACTGTGGTTTTTTTGTTTGTTTGTTTGTTTTTTGTTTTTTTTCTAGTATGAGGGGGCTTTTAAAAACCTTTAGTCAAGTCTGTTTGTGTGGGTGGGGCATATGATGTCAGTGCTAGCATAGGCCAGCAGAGAGTGTTGGGTCCTCTGGAGCTGGAGTTACTACAGGCAATTGTATACTAAGCTCCTGTGTCAGAACACCAAGCATTCTTAACCACCAAACCAGTGTCTCTCAAGTCCCTGGGTCATAGTGTTAACCCATTAGGTACTTTTGTCAGAGTCACCAGTTGCACCAAAGCTAGTGGAAAACTTGCCATTTATATTGGAACTTCTAGACTACACCCTTCCTTCCAAGGCTCAGAGATCCATTGTGGAAGGGTAGGGGTGGAGCAGAAAGAATATGAGAGCCAGACGATGTGGATGGCTACAAGTCAACAGTATTCCTGCTGATACAGTAGGGCAGCTGCATATATGAACTCACAGAGGTTCTGACATCATGCACCAGACTATTGCAATAGTTACTAGCACATATGCAATATCTGAGGCCTGCTCACAGCTAACCATTGAACTGATCACTGGGTCCCCATGGAGGAGGTAGAGAGAAGACTGAAGGAGCTGATGGGGCTTGTGGCCCCATAGGGAGAGTGACAATACCAACCAACCAACCAGAGCTCCCAGGGAGCTGCCAGCCTGGGAACACACATGGAGGTTCCCATGGCTCCAGCATATATGTAGTTGAGCATGGCCTTGTCGGGTGTCAGTGGGAGAAGAGAGCCTTGGTCAAGGGAAGGCTGGATGAATCCCCAGTGTGGGGGAATTCGGGAGTGGGAGGTGGGAGCAGGTGGATGGGTGGGGGCACACCCTCATAGAAGTAGGAGGAGGGGGGATGAGATAAGGGGTTTGGGACGATGGGGAAAGCTGATAACATCTGAAAGGTAAATAAATAAAATATCCAATAATGATAATGATAAACAACCCCAGGATTAATGATCACATCTGGAGGTTTAATAAAGGCAGGGAGAGGGGTTCAAGCCTTTTCCCTGGTTTTCATACCTTGTCCGAGGCATTTAAGGCTGCCAAGTGACATAATGTCAAGGTTTCTTAGTCATATCTGGCCTGTGCCCTACCTCAGCAAAACAACCCTCACCAAGCAGCTGATCTTTAGAGACATTGCGGCCTCTGACTTTATATTGTCATGCTATGTCCTTCACCTCTTCTTTCCACCATGAGAAGCATTGTAAGTGTGGCTCGGTTTCTAATATTGCTATTGCCATATCCTTGGGGACTATTCTAGGGCGCCCTGCCAGGAAAAAACCCTTGAGAGCCAGGTGCTTTTATGTACTGCAATGCTTTTAGGAATATTCATGTAAGTTTCCAGGCTGTCCACAAGTGCCAAGCTAGCAGCAGGAGGGGACAAGTATTCTGGCCATTTGGTTACTATGGTCATGGGCAGGAATTAGGCAAGAGGACCTGCAACAGGCCCAGGAAACCATTCAATCCTATGAGGCTGCTAAGGGTATATATTATCAGGGGCTGACCAGGAGGGTAGATTAAGATGGGTTCCATATATATTTCCCATTGGCTGTTCATGGAATTCCTTGCGAGCCTAGATCTTTTCCCTTGGCCTGGCCTTACCCGTTGCATCTTTCAGAATGTCAATGCAGAAGAGCATGTTTGAAATGGATGTGTATCCCAGAGGGTTCTTTGCTGGGTGTGTTTTGTTCCACCAACCTGTGTTTGTCCACTTTGTTCTGAAGGTCCTTGAAAGAGTTCTTTGTCCAGTTTGTTCTGAAGGTCCTTGAAAGTGTTCTTTGTCCTTGAGTCAGGTTGTATGTCTGATCTCCCAGTGACCCTGAGGATCAAGCAGGTCAACATGTGACCTTCAGAGTAGGGACATTCTATCTACTCAGGCTTCAAGCTAGAGGGTAGGTGACCATAGGACCTCTCAGTGCCCTTGTCCTGTGTGGTAGGTTTGACGCTGGCAATAGAATAACTACATTTGATTTGGTAAACTGGTGGGATACAGACAGGGCCACTCTCTTAACCCTGACAAAGAGACACATTATTGGAAAGTATTAGAGAAGGCTGGAGGACCAAAAGCTTCCTAGGACCTGGTTCTCTTAAGCCAGTATCATATTCTGTTGGGGTGGTCCTGGGAGGAGAATGCTAAAGGCAAAGCTATCCATGGAATGAATAGACAGCAGGCAAAGAGAAGTCATGGCCACAGTGCACCCTATACACATTACCTTAGGTCTCTGGTAGGAAAGTTAGAAGGGAGTCTCAGGTAGGGAGGTCCTCTGATACCCTCAGTGGGGGGAAGGAGGACTCTGGGTGCTATGATCTGGAGGACTGGCAGTGTGTGGCTGGAGAAAAGAGACAGGACTGGGACTGACATGGCATTCAGTGACTCTACTCCCTCAGCAACTAGTAGCCATGAGGTGTTACCCAAGTGAAGGAAGTAGGAGTGGAGCAGGACTGAACTTGAGGGCACAAACTGGCAAGATGCCAAAACATGCCTTTGCCAAGGGATGGAGTGGCAAAAGCCAAGGGCATTGGCTTGGCAGAATGGACAGTGCCCTTTCTTGAGCTGAGTGAGGAAGCCAGAGAGAGAAAGGCATTTCCTCTTCCTAAAAGGCTACCTGCACTCTCTAAGGAAGACACCACACAGAGCATCAGTGCCTTCATTGCGGGGGGGGGGGGGGGGGGGTGTTGGGGGGGGTGGGGAATCTGGCAATAACAGGCTACCAGGCAAGGCACTTGGGGTACTTTGACTCCTGCTTCAGAGTCCTGGAGGACCCACCAATTGCTCCTGCCTCAGGTGGGAAGTCCCAGAATGTTGGTCTTGACAGAATTCCCTGTGCAACCCTCATAGCCAAGGCCCTAGTGTAGTTCTCAATGTTGGAACACGTCCTCACTAGCCACACTGACTTGGGCACAGGATTCAAGTGTAAGGTTTGGGTTTCTGAGAGTGAACCAGAGTCCATCCCCACAGGGTGTGGAAAGCTGCAGATTCTCTGTCAGCACAGTTATGGAACACTCCAAAATCCATCCCATCAGTGCCTTCAAAACCCACCTTTTCACACAAGTATCACTTTTTTTCCTTTTATTGTGTCCAAAAGACAGGAAAACTGCCAGCCATCACTTGGGTGACTGTCACCCCTCCTTTTTTTTTTAACGTCGTATTGACAGAGCAGATTTCAGAGTAGAGATTGATGGGCCCTGTCTGAGCATCATGGGGGCTGCTTTAGGTCTTCCCTCACTGATTCTCAACAAGGCGTGGCGCACTCCTTCCTACTCTCCTTCTTCAAGGCTGGACAAAGACCAAGCAGGCATGCATATGCACAGAATATAAAATGCAAACACACAGTCGAGGGAGGATGGCTGGGCTTTGCTCACAATGCTTCCCTTACCCTTACTTGAGTTGAACTGGCACTCAGATCTCCCTGCCTGAAATGGCCTTGCCTTGGCACTTGCTAAACTCCTGATAGTTTTCCTGCTCCTCCGTATGGACCCAAAGCCTAGAAACCTCTCTGTGTCTTCTTAGGCAAAGCATACCTACACCTCAGGGAACTTTCCAGAGAATGTGGTAGGTTTTTGCAGCAAACTGGGAGAGGCATAGGCTTGGCTGTGGACTTTGAGGATACCCCATTTTAGTACCTCACAGGAGAGACCCCTTGAAAATGGCTTTTTGCTGACCTGGAGATCTGCATTTTCTGCTCACACACTACTCAATTTACCTACATTGGCTTCTCTGGTAGGCCATCTACCATTTGACCTGGAGATCTGCATTTTCTGCCCACACACCACTCTATTAAGCTACATTGGCTTCTCTGGTACGCCATCTACCATTCATTGAGCTAAGAGATTATTTGCCCACTGACACTCAGTGAAGTTTCTCTGCCAGTGCTAAGATTCCCACCTACAACCTCCTGCACATACTACACATCTTCTAGACAGTATGGTCAAGTCCAGAGCTGTTGTCAGCAGCCCTGCCCACTGTCATATACAAGGCAGCTCATCCACGGTCACACGGGTTCTCCCTCTGGCCCTCTTCTATCTGAGAGAAATATTCAGGAGACCCAGCCTGAGTTCTGCAATGACCTGTGGAGAGATGAGGCAAGTGTCTCTCTAGCTTCTGGGGTCAGTGTTCCTCTGCAGCCTATAAGGACTCAGGACACATTTTTTTTTTTTTTAGAGTAGTGAGTCCAGTAGTGTGCGTTCCTTGTCTTTGTCTGAGTGTCTATGTTTGACTACTTTTGGTGTGTGTGGGGGGGGGGGAGTGTGTGGGGGGGGAGCATGAGTGTGTATGTGTGTGTGTCATTGTATATATCTGTAAATAATTGAGTACAGACCCACATTAACAAAGTGCCAGCAACAACTGTAGGTTGTATAAAAACAGTACTAATAAAAAGTAACTTTAATATTACTATGTTCAAAATTTGTATGAATGACTTTTATAATGCATTGATATGACAAATAGAGGAAGAAAAATTTCTTGAAATCTTTGTTGATGTTTATTTTATTATGTAGCTTCAAACTCCAAAGCTCAGCCTGTGCATTACTAGTGGATTTTGCTCTTTCATGGTGGAGATAATTATAATGGGCTATTGAGCCAGGACAGGTTATTTCTTTGTTTTTCCATGCTTAGTGGACTAGGATACAAATGGTAGGTTTCATGCTTATCTTTAACCCTCTCCACTACTTTTGCATGGTTGTTTGTTTCTCATGTTAGTCTATTCTAAATATCACATACGCTTCAGGGCGAAAAGAACTCATTAGTATGCTCTTGTTGTATGTTAATACTGGTTGTGAAGGAATAATCAAAGAGTAAGAGATATGTTTTTAAGGAGTGCAAAAATGCAGTCTCTAACATTCACAAACTAGACAGGTTTTGGTTGACAATATGTAGGTTTGTGGGGTGGTTTCAAAGTAGATTAGTTGGGCTGGACTAGGGAGGTCCTGAGGGAGGAGGAATACATATTTTCTTACATATTTTAAATATTAAAATCTTTTTTACAAACACATTTTGAATAGCAGCATTTAGCTCTTACACTATAAGTTTTGACTCCTCTGACTCTCTCTGTCTCTCTCTGTTTCTGTCTTTCTGTCTCTCTCATCTCATCTCATCTCATCTCATCTCATCTCATCTCATCTCATCTCATCTCATGTCTTCTTGTTTATAGTTGTAGTCATAATTCTTCCACTACGTTCAACATTTCAGATCTTGCTTTTCAGTGTTCAACCCTACAGTCACAGGATATCTTAAGTTCTGGAGAAGAGACAAACTTTGGAGCTGGTGACAATTGTCTAGAGAGCATGGAGGGCCATATCAAGCGCCCCATGAATGCATTTATGGTGTGGTCCCGTGGTGAGAGGCGCAAGTTGGCCCAGAAGAATCCCAGCATGCAAAATACAGAGATCAGCAAGCAGCTGGGATACAGGTGGAAAAGCCTTACAGAAGCAGAAAAAAGGCCTTTTTTCCAGGAGGCACAGAGACTGAAGACCCTACACAGAGAGAAATACCCAAACTATAAATATCAGCCTCATCGTAGGGCTAAAGTGCCACAGAGGAGTGGTACTTTGCAGCCTGCTGCTGCCTCAACAAAACTGTACAGTCTGCTACAGTGGGACATAAACCCCCACACCATCACATACAGACAAGAATGGGCTAGAGCTGCACACCTGTCCTCCAAGGACCAGCAAAGCAAAGGACCATGTACAGCCTATGAGCATCCCCACGGGGCACCCACTGCAGCAGCAGCAGCAACAGCAGCAACAGCAGCAGCAATACCAGCAGCAACACCAGTTCCACCAGCAGCAGCTAACCTACTTACTGACAGCTGACATCACTGGTGAGCATACACCATAGCAGGAGCATCTCAGCAAAGCCCTGTGGTAGGTGTCTCATGACACTGGCCTCTGTTCCTACCTATGCCAATACTCCTCCTTGCTATAATTTTACAGACTGAGACTTCTAGTTGGTTTGGATGCTGATTTCCCTCCTGTTGTAATAAAGGTCCTGTTCCTTCCTTTTGGGTTCCAAAATGTGTGTAAAGATGTGTAGTGTGTAAGGAAGGAGAATGCTAAGAAATGCTTCTACATTTTTTTTTTTTGTTTGTTTAAACAGAGTACTAGTTGCATTTTTGTGGCATTTTATCCACAGAAGAAACCAGAGTCTTAGGCTCAGATCCAATTTAGATGAATTTATTTTTACTGCTGGCAGAAAGACAGCCAACAGATTTAGAGCCAATACAGCATGCCATGCTAAAGTGGGGGCTAGGGGAGGGTAAGGTGGAGTTTTAAAGGAACCATCAGAAGGGGACACACTACAAATATCCAGCTGGGCAAGAAAATTCTTTTCATTCCTGTTATGTAGAAATAATAGAACATTTCATCCCCTCTTCCCACAGATAAGCAGGTTTTACAAGAACAAAGGTAGCTGTTAATTCCTCACAGCCTCACAGATAAGAATATCATCCTATTCTTATCTTACTCTGTGGCCAACAGGATCTCCCAGGCATTCCAGGGCAAAGGTCAAGGGCCCTTACTGGATGCTTGGCTGCATATTAAATTTCTTCAGCCACCACATATATAAATTATCACCCAGGTTGAGCATTCTAATGACTGGGATGCAGTAGTTCATGTCTGAGCAGGCAAAAACACAGTACCATCAGGTCAGAGCTGGCTGTCAGGTCCTTACAGCATCACCATGGAAACCATTCTTTTATCTGTAAGTCTTCAATACTCATCACTGAAAAACATACACAACTTAATGCTGTGAAAACATAGGCTGTGCCTCTTTAGTATGCAAAGCACTCCTTTGTACGTCAAATGCATCTTTCTGTTTATCAGGTCTCTCTATAGCACACAAAACTACATCATGAGTACATAAAGTCTGTCTCCTCTGTGTGTGTGTGTGTGTGTGTGTGTGTGTGTGTGTGTGTGTGTGTGTGTGTGTGTGTGTGCGTGTGTGTGTGTGTGAGTGAGTGTGCGTGTGTGTGAGTGAGTGTGTGTGTGTGTCTGTGTGTGTGTGCGTGTGTGTGTGCGTGTGTGTGTGTGTGTGTGTGCGTGTGTGTGTGTGTGTGTGTGTGAGTGAGTGTGCGTGTGTGTGAGTGAGTGTGTGTGTGTGTGTGTCTGTGTGTGTGTGTGTGTGAGTGTGTGTGTGTGTGTGTGTGCGTGCGTGTGTGTGTGTGTGTGTGAGTGTGCATGTGTGTGAGTGAGTGTGCGTGTGCGTGTGAGTGTGCATGTGTGTGAGTGAGTGTGTGTGTGTGTGTCTGTGTGAGTGTGCGTGTGCGTGTGAGTGTGCGTGTGTGTGTGTGAGTGTGCGTGTGTGTGAGTGAGTGTGTGTGTGTGTCTGTGTGTGTGTGTGTGTGTGTGTCTTTTCCACTTCTCCTCCACACTGTGCAAAGCCCATTTGTCCAATGAACTATGCTATGAGCTCTCTGTCACATCTTTTGGCAAAATAAGCCCTTACCTTGTGTTTAGGCATAAGAAGTCACATGCTGCTTCTCTTTTATTATGTATCTTTAAAGAATAAACAGTAATAAAACTTAATAAAAACATAAAAATTTGTGTACAAAAGCAATACAGACAAAGCTTTGTTTTTGTTTTCAAGGGCTAGCTAAGAATCAGAAGCAAAATGGACAAAGCAACAAGCTTTGTTTTTAACGTAGGCAAGTTAAGTGGATGATGTAGCAACACTTAAGACAACACATAAACAAAATGATTGGACTAATATACAAAGGTGTAGAGGAGGAGAGTATAAGTGGGGTGAATGAATGGCCATCTGCCCATTAGCTCAACTGCCAGATTGTTATAAGCTAAGGAATGGTTCAAAGTTACCCACTCTGGTTCTTACAAACAAGCTTAAAACAGAAATGAAGAGTGTACATAGCAGCCCCTCCAACAGTTTCTTTAAGAAAGCTCAGGGAACCATACATAGGCGTGTTGACACCAAGTATTATACCCAGACCTTCTGTTAGCCTGTTCCAGTTTCATCACATTAATCTACCACAGCGTTTCCCCCATAGTAAGTCAGTTACCCATCAACTTTTGAATCAACTATGTAACCCTGGCACAACTCTAAAACATAGGTTGGAAGAAAATATCAGCCATGGAGCCTCAACCTTGACATCTTATACACTAAGTACTATACACCATGGTGTATTATCTGATGTATTGAACTCTTTGAAACAGTTAAACTACTGTTCTACAGGGTCTTAAGACCTTTGAGCTTTAGTTGATTCTCAAAACCAGGGAGTGTGAACACTAACTTACATATATTGCCTTCTGTAAATCAGTTAAAAGTCTGTTCTCTAGAATTCAATGGAACAGTTAGTTGACACTACTGGACTTCTAAGTGGTTGGTTTTATTTATGGGTGTTTCAGCACTATTTCAATGCCAAAAATCAATAAGGGTTTATAAGTCTTCGGGTAGATTTCTAACACAAATGAATACAAATATATCCATCCCAATGGGTGCTTATGTTTCTGCAGCTGTTTTCCATGTCATTTGTGTTTCTTTTCTCTTTTATGTGAATTATATGCAAAGAGCCATAAATACAGGACAAGGACAATTGTTCCTTTGGCAGTCCACAGGCTTCCTCTTTCTCACCTGGACCTACTTGTTACATATCTTCCTTCATCTCCTCCTCTTCCTCCTCTTCTCTTCCTCCTCTCTGCCCTCCTCTTCCTCCTCTCTGCCCTCCTCTCCCTCCTCCCTCTGCTTCCTCTTCCTCCTCCTCTTCTGCTTCCTTCTTCCCCTCTCTCTCCTTCACCTTTGAGCATGGAGTAGCCTCATGCAAGAAAGCTTTCGAAGTTAATCTGGCTTGAAGTTTGCAAGCAGTGCAAAATCTGCCTAAGATTTATAGCCCTTTTCTCCAGAATGCTCACCCCACTATCTGCTTAGAGGTTAGTACTGGAATTGGTGGCTATTCTTGGAGAGCTTATGAGATGCTGTTCTTTTGTTAGATGCCACTCCTACTCCTCTGCCTCATACTTCCTGCTATGAACTCTTTCATGGTCACACCAAGTCCAAACCAAGGCACGGACCACAGCACCAATATCTGGGAGAAAGTTCTAGAACAATGGTGAAGACAGGGCTTATAAAACAGGGACAGATCGGTGACACGGAAGTGACTGCGAACAGGAAGAGGACGAGAAAAATAACCGTCCGTGACGCCGAGTGGAAGCGGACTCAGAGCCACCATGAACAGCAAAGGTCAATATCCAACACAGCCTACCTACCCTGTGCAACCTCCTGGGAATCCAGTATATCCCCAGACCTTACATCTTCCTCAGGCTCCACCCTATACTGATGCTCCACCTGCATACTCAGAGCTCTATCGTCCAAGCTTTGTTCATCCAGGGCCTGCCACAGTCCCCACCATGTCAGCTGCATTTCCTGGCGCCTCACTGTATCTGCCTATGGCCCAGTCTGTGGCTGTTGGGCCTTTAGGCTCCACAATCCCCATGGCTTATTATCCAGTTGGTCCCATCTATCCACCTGGCTCAGCAGTGCTGGTGGAAGGAGGTTATGATGCAGGTACCAGATTTGGAGCTGGTGCCACTGCTGGCAACATTCCTCCTCCACCTCCTGGATACCCTCCCAACGCTGCTCAGCTTGCAGTCATGCAGGGAGCCAACATCCTTGTAACTCAGCGCAAGGGAAACTTCTTCATGGGTGGCTCAGATGGTGTCTACACCATTTGGTGAGGAAACGTCGCCACTCCTGTGCCGGGGAAGACATCATATACCTTCAGCACTTCTCACAATGTAACTGCTTTAGTCATATTAACCTGAAGTTGCAGTTTAGACACATGTTTTTGGGGTGTCTTTCTGGTGTCCAAACTTTGAGGCACTTTTCAAATTTAATAAGGAACCCTGTAAGGATAGCAGTCCCTCCCTAAAGCATTCTGAGGTAGGGAGGTATCCATTCTTCAAATGAATGTGAGAGAAACAGCCCCAAGGCTCTTCCTTAATTCCTCTGGAGTGATGCTGTGCCATGCTGGTCTTTGCTTCTAGTAATAAAACATCAAATTAGGTTTCGAGGGAACTTTGATATTCCTAAGAATTAAAGTTGCCAAATTATTCTGATTAGTCTTTAATCTCCTTAAGTCTTTGATTTATCTTACTTGTTAAATGAAACGCATTAGCTGTCTGCCTTTTCCTTCCCATCCTCTGCCCCACCTGTCCCTACTCCTCCACCCCCTCCCATCGATGTCCATCGAATCAGTGGTGCAGGACCGAAAGCCAGTCAGACTCAGCCACTTGTCTCCCTGCACCTGTCCCACTTGACATTTTTAACTCGTCTTTCATAAGGATCCTCTGAAGCCCCGTGTGTCCCGAGCACAGACTCCATTTCTTTGGGTTTTGTATATCTCCAGGCAAGGTGAAGGGTACTTTTTGGACCCGCCTCATAAACCACCACTGTATCATTATGAACCCAGACTAGCTGTGGTGCCAGAAACCTGAACTTAAAACAACAGTTTTAGTGTAAACTGTCCTAGGAAAATTTAAAAATGACAGGCAGGGAAGAAAATGCATATCAAAAACTTGGCTTTAAAGCCTAATTAAGGGAGTTTTAGATCAAAAACTAGCTAACACTTCCTGAGTGTCTCATGTAGCCACTTGGGTTCCCAGGAGTTTCCTGAGGTGGGTTAGTAGGGTCACGTGAATGCCTCACTATGACATGACTTGAGTCCAGTGAGATCTCATTAGGATTAATATTTCAGGGATCCTTAATATTTTGATTTGTTTTCAGAGATTGGATTTTATTTTATTTTATCTGATATTTCAGTTCATCTAAATCTTGTGTTCTGTACATGTGATGTTTGACTGTACCATTGACTGTTATGGAAGTTCAGCGTTGTATGTCTCTCTACACTGTGGTGCACTTAACTTGTGGATTTTTTATACTAAAAATGTAGAATAAAGACTATTTTGAAGATTTGAAAAAAAAAAAAAAAACAAAACAAAAAAACAGGGACAGATCAAGGAGTCCTGAAATACTTTGTTCTATCTCCCAACTTTTAAAGTTATAGGGCAAACGAACAGATATATACATGAAGAAGTCATATTAAGAAGAGTCGCAAGCCAATTGCATTGAGATTTCACTGAAAATCTAAACTAGACAGGATAAACTACTATATAAACACCAAGTATCCTTGTTCTTTTTTTGTTTTGTGTTTCCACAAAGAGCATGTTGAAACTCTGGAATTGTGACAAGGAGCATTATTTTTGCCTTCTGAACAAAAATGTGTCTGGGTTGGTGGAGTGGTGGTCCCCTCCGGGGGTCTCAGAGCCCCACGATGGGCACCACTTGTCCAGGCCAGCTGGACAATCAAGTGGGACCCTTAGACCCTGTGGAGAGGACTGAGATGCGTGAGAAAATAAGGAGGCACAGCAAGCCAAGAAGTCTGATCACGCTGGCAAACATTTTATTGTTCACACAGGTTATATACTCTGAAAACAGGATATGAGGAGGGATGGGAAAGGAAAGAGGGCTTTGCAGGTGGAGGAAGCTGGCTGCAGCTGTGGGGTCTAACTCAGTTATTCTCACAAGGCCTTGCCGTTACCAGGGCTTCTAAAAACATCTATCTAGCAGGATGTTGGGTAAATCTAGAGATCAGGAGGAAGGGTTACTAATTACGAAGGTGGGTTGCTATGAGGCCTTGTTTGAAGTTCTGAGAACTGACAAGTGAATCATGGAAGGTAAGCAGAAAGAAGAATAGTAGATAGGAGAGCCAAGGGTGAGTGTTTGCCAAGAGTAAGGCCTTGCCATGGCTTCCCACAACGGCCCATCCTGAGATAAGGTATTTTCCCATTCTTGTGGTTATGCCCAGGCTGTTCTTTGGGAGGGGGTTTTATGTCCTTGTCCCTGGAGTTTATGGCTGTTCCTGTTGTTGGTGCCTTATGGCCTAGTTCCTGGGATGTATGGTCTATTCCTGGAGTTGGTGCCCTGGAATCTTCTTTTTGAAATAGGGCTGGTCCTTTAATGGAGACAGATGGGGTTATGTTGTCTTTTTAAAGGGACAGCACAGGCTGGAGAGTTTGTAGAGCAAGGGGAACACAGCTCCACTGCTGGTGAGAGTACAAACTTTACAACCTCTGTGGAAATCAAGTTGCCACTTTCTCAAAAAACTGGGAATAGTTCTACCTCGGGACTCCTGGGCATATACCCAAAAGTTGTTCCACCATACCAGAAGGACACATGCTCTGCTATGATCATAGCAGCTTTATTCATAACAGGCAGAAACTGAAAACAACCTAGATGTCCCTCAACTGAAGAATGCATAAGGAAAGTGTGGTTCATTTACACAACTGAAGGCTACTCAGACATTAAAAACAAGGACATTAGGGATTTCACAGGCAAACATATGGAACTAGAAAACATCATCCTGAGGGAGGTAACCCAGACTCAAAAGGACAGGCATGGTATGTACTCACTGATAAGTGGATACTAGGGACAAAGTAGAGGATAACCACGTTATAATCAACAGTCTCAAAGAAGCCAAATCACAAGGTGGGCCCAAGGGAGGATGTTTGAATCTTTCTCAGAGGGACAAACAAAACAGATACAGGAGGCTGATGGGTAGAGGGAACTTCTTGGGAGAGGAGATGTGGACAGGAGTGGGGCAGGTCAGGGGTAGAACAGATGTAGAGAGAGTAGGGGTGAGAGTAGACACATGCAGTGTGTGTGTGTGTGTGTGTGTGTGTGTGTGTGTGTGTGTGTGTGTGTGTGTGTGTCTCTGTGTGTGTGTGTGTCTGTGTATAAGCGGGGAGAGTGTGTAATCTCTAGGTTGTACCAGAGACCAGGGATGGGCGGAGGCCCCAGGGAGTGTATGGAGGCAACTAGCTGAGACTCCTGGCAGTGGGGAATTTGGACCTGGAAGTGGCCACTTCCACTGCAGGCAGTGGAGGGATAAGGACAGTAACCCACCCATTGAAACTTGGACCCCAAATTCATCCCAATGACAAGAAGAATAAGGACAAATATGGAACACAAACTTAGGGAAAGGCCAAGGAGTGACTCCCCAAACTCCACCTAATGTTTGGTTATGGGTCTCAACATCTGTTTCAGTCAGCTGTTGGGATTACCCTCCAGAGGACAGTGATGCTAGGTTCCTATCTGCAAATGTAACAGAGAATCATTAATACCCAGGGATATTGGCTCTTGCCTGTGGAATGCATTTCAGGTGGAAATGCCAGTCACCCCTTGGGTCAGGGAGGGTTATACTGAGAAACTGCTGCTTATGCTGTGGAGTGTAAAGCATAAAGACATAGATAACAGACACACACAGTCACAGAAATGCACAGAAAGACCATCGCATTGCTTCAGGCATTTGTAAGATATCCAAGGCCAGGAAAGATGGCAGAGGAACTCCTCTTTATGCCAAGTGCACTGCTCTCACTCATTCAACAGCATAGACCATACACAGTTCCTTCCATTTCCACCGATGCCCTACCCAATAACTTCTTGCACATTTGCTCTCCCCTGAAGTGTGAAAACCACTAAGGATGTTGCTGTGGCCCAGAAATCTGGGATGCCTTGGATCACGAGGCCTATCTGTTTTCCAGGTGGGACCTGTTCCTCTCACCCACATGCCTCTTGAGGCTCTCCTGGACCCTGCTGGCTTGGGCAGGAAATGAGCCTATTTGGGACTGCAGTAGCTCCAGTTCTTCCAAGGGGAATGGTGTTTTGCTGGACCACTCCCAGGCTGTTCCCACAGGCCTTCCTGGACTTGGTCTCTGTTCTTCCTGCACTTGGGGGGTCCACCTTCACCACCTCCTGGACTTCCACCATCAGCCATAAGGCCTCTTCCCTGGGGCTGCTTCAAATCCCCCAAGTGTTACCACCTGTTTCTGCTGAGGGGCTCCATGCCAAGGGCTTCAGAGGTTACAGCATGGCTGCCTTGAGGGATGGTGGGCAATGCTCAGAATATGACAATCAGTTCAGTGGTCAACTCTGCTGTAAGGCAACCCCCACCCTCACTTCAGGCTTCTGACAGTCTTCCATTGAAATGGATTTCCAGTCTCCAGGCTCTCTTCTACTGTCTGTGAGGCTAGGATGTGCTTAGTTCTCTGAGGGGCACAGGGTCCTTCTGACAGCAGTTCCCTGAGCAGCTGTGAAGTCAGAGGCTTTTCCTAGCAGTATGGATCAGGGCCCTACTCCTCTGCAAGCTCATTCAAGGAAGAGTTGATTTCCTGTAGTTCTGGGTCTGTTTTGAATCCCTGAGCCTAGTGGGCTACCCCAACAGCTAAAAACCCTTCTGCAATTCTGACACAGGTGCAGAGTAGCACCCTGCTTTCGCTCAGAATTTGTGAGGACCTCAAACATCTGGCCATCAGACACCCTATGTAAATCCTCTTAATGCACCTTTTGATCAGCACCTCATGTAAACCCTTGGTGGCCTAGCAGGTCTCCAGGATTTCCTGGGCCTGCTGCAGGTCCCCCTGCCTAATTCTGGCCTCTGGCCCTCATACCGGGTGGGCAGCATACTTGTCGTCCCCTTCCTCTGCTTGCTTAGCACTGGGGCAGCCTGGTCTTTTACATGAATATTTATTGAATATTCCTATCTATATTTCAGCAGATAGAAGCACCTGGCTCTTTCCAACCCACACTTGTATTGTACAGGTCTGAGTGTGTAGTTACAAGGTTTAGGTAGAAGGAGATATATCTACAACAGCAGCAGAGCACCTGAAAGCAGAGATGTTGGGGTGTAATTAATTGTTGGTGATGTTTGTTGTATAATTAGGTGGGAATAGACCCTAAGATGCGTGCATATGTCGATGTACTTTGAGGTTGTCTGTGTGACTGGGTGTGCTTTTGAATATTTGCATGTGTGTGTGTGTAGACAGAGAAAGGGGAAAAAAGAGAGAGAGAGGGGAGGGGAGTGTGAGAGAGAGAGAGAGAGAGAGAGAGAGAGAGAGAGAGAGAAAGAGACTGAATATATGTGGACTTTCATGTACTAATAATTCCTCAGGCTATGGGTGTTTACAGCAGACATGGACTTCCTTCTCCTAGAGAAGGGTTTTATTTCAATGTGGTACTTGACCTCACCACTTCCATTTTTGTGCTAGAAAAAGGTTCCAGAAATCGTGCTGAAAGGTGCTTCCCAGTGCCTCTTAGAAATGTCCCTTGACTATATCCACCACACAGCGAGGCAGTTAGCAAGGACAGAAGACAGGAGCTTGAAAGGCTATGATACAGGGGATTCTCAGTAGAAACAAGCTAGAGTCAACGTCTAGCTTGCAAAGACACAAGGTCCCTAGCAGTCCTTAGAAAAGTGTGTTGTTCACTGTCTTCACATAGTATATACAGGTGGGAGAAGGGTGCCCATCTTTGCAGCAAGCAGCTTAGGTACAGAAAAGCCTATGAAATCAGGCATAAGAGTGAGAAGGAGCCAGGGAGGGTGGCCACTGGTTTTAGCTCTCATATGCTGTTTGTGGATTTCCCTGGGAAGGCTGGATCATTTCCCTTGGCCCAGCCTTCTCCATTGCATCTGGAGGAGAGAATGTTTCAGACAGGAGTGTCCCTGATACAGGGTTCTTTGGCTGGTGTCTTCTGTTCCCCCTAGCCTGTGTTTGTCCACTTTGCTCTTGAAGGTCCTTGAATACAAGGTCCTTGAGGCAGACTTGCCAGAGGCCAGCTGGACTGCCCAGGCCAACAAGAGCTTCACCATAGGGTAGGGCCCTTTGCCTCAAGACTCAAGCTTTAGTGTGGGTGGTGACGGGCTCCATCAATTCCCCTGTCCTATGCCATGTGTTTTGACACTGGCAATATAGCAAACAAGTTGCTATATAGGCAATATAGTCAAGGGACATTTCTAAGAGGCACTTGGTCAACTGGTGGGAGGTGCAAAGGCAAGGGACATAGAGACATGACATAGAGACATGTTACTGGAAAGTCGTTGAGAATGCTAGAGGACCAAAAGTCCCCAAGAACCTGGGTCTATTAAGCCAGGTACTGGCAAGGTGTGGCTGGAGAAAAGGACTGGGACTGGAATGCCATTCAGTGACTACTCCTTTAGCATTTGGTAGGTAAGAGCTGTTACCCAGATGAGGGAAGTAGGGGTGGAGCAGGCCTGCAGTTTAGTGTACACTCTTGACAGGATGCCAATTGTGGTTATGGTGGTCTTTGCCTTAGTAGCCTGGTGTGAGGTGGAAAGGGCCCTCTCCTATCCCTGAGAAAGACACTTATTATTGGAAATTATTCCAATAATAAGTGAATAATAATAAGTGAATAATAATAATAATAATAATAATAACAACAACAACAACAACAACAACAACAACAACAACAACAACAACAACAACAACTCGGGAGGACCAAAAGTCCCCAAGGACCTGGTTCTCTTAAGCCATGGCATATTCTTTTGGGGTGGTCCTATGAGCAGAATTATAGAAAGCAGAGGCTGTCCATGGAACAGGCAGCAAGCAAGAAGCAGCCATGGCCAAGCCCCAGTGATTCTTATGACCTTAGGTATCTTTAGGCAGTATGGGAGGCCTGAGATAACCCGTAGTGGGAGAAGGACAACTCCAAGTGCTGGGATGTGGAGGACTGGCAAGGTATGGCCAGAGAAAAACACAGGACTGGGACTGACATTACATTCAGTGATTTCTACTTCCTTAGCACTTGGTAGGCATGAGCTGTTATCCAGGTGAGGGCAGTGTCCCTAGCCTATCAGCATTCCTTAATGTAAGGTCCCAGTAACCAGAAACCCAATTTACTTGGTACTCCCAAGGCCACAAGCCTCAGGTCCACATACTTTTCCTGCCAGGCAAGAAACAACCTTCACACTGTCTACAATCCAGAGAGGAAACAGACACCAAGGAACAAAACAGCTACCCAACAAAGACAAAATAGCAATCAACAGCAAGGCCAATAATCACTCTAAACCCACATGCTTCAATCCCAGGGTCAGAACTCAGTAACAGCAGGGAAATACCTATCTCCTACAGCCAGGAATCCTACCACAGTAGGCCCCAAATATTTCAAGAGAGATGAAGCATATGAAAAACTGCTTATTTGAAGAAGATATAGCTCCTTAAAGAGTAAATCCAGAGGTATCCAAATGGCTGAGCAGCACTTAAAGAAGTGCTCAGCATCCCTAGTCATCAGGGAAATGCAAATCAAAACAACACTGAGATACCACCTCACACCAGTCAGAATGGCTAAGATCAAAAACTCAGGTGATAGTAGATGCTGGCGAGGATGTGGAGAAAGAGGAACACTCCTTCATTGTTGGTGGGATTGCAAGCTGACGCAACCACTCTGGAAATCAGTCCGGTGGTTCCTCAGAAAATTGGACATAGTTCTACCTGAAGACCCAGCTATGCCACTCCTGGGCATATACCCAAAAGATGCTCCACCATTATCACAAGGACACGTGCTCCACTATGTTCATAGCAGCCTCATTTGTAACACCCAGAAGCTGGAAACAACCCAGATGTCCCTCAGCTGAAGAATGTATGCAGAAAATGTGTTTCATTGTGGGATCAAACTCTGTGGTGGCAGGGCCCCGGGGCAGGGCGTTCCACATACACAAGAAGGTCCAAGGTTCCAAAGGCTGGAAACTTCGGCGGTGGCAGGCCCCAGAAGGCATGTGAACGTCCAAAGGGATTGCAGAAGTTTTATTGCCATGATGTGGTAGTTGGGTCTGGATGTGGGCGTGCCCCCCAGTAAAAGCCAGGGGGAGCTGGCTTAACAGAGAGGAAGAAAAGCGGAGAGGCTGGGAAGGAATAACTTAATTTAGCTACCCCCGTCACTCCCCCCATGCCTCCCACACCCCCCACCCCTTCACTCCCCCCACCCCTTCACTCCCCCACCCCTTCACTCCCCACCCCCACCCCACCACTAAGTTA
Organism: Arvicanthis niloticus; assembly: GCF_011762505.2. Lineage (NCBI taxonomy): Eukaryota > Metazoa > Chordata > Mammalia > Rodentia > Muridae > Arvicanthis > Arvicanthis niloticus. Next base: position 1,880,867 of record NW_023045021.1, read on the forward strand.
AGGTAAGTTAGGAATATGGACATCTCGAGGGGGCGGACTGTTAGTCACACCCTCTACCTGTAGCTGTAGATGGTGACTCAAAACCTCTCTGGGAGGAGCTACTGAGCCAAACCTGTCTACACGTTAATGAGGTACAGGTTAATGAGAGATGTGGACCACATGGAGGAGTCTGGAATCCGGCAGTGTGGGGAGATACAGGCCATCCCTCACAGGCCATGTCTCTCACAGGCCATGGTCACCTGTTGGGTCTCGGGCTATCTCAAACCCAGTGCTCTACCAGGGAGACCAAATCATCCCTTCATTGGCCCTACACTTCATTTGCACAATCGAATACTACTCAGCTATTAAAAGCAAGGGCAACATGAAATGTGCAGGCAAATGGATGGAACTGGAAAATATCATCCTCAATGAGGTAACCCAGAGCCAAAAGGACATGCTCACAGAACCAAAAGGTATGTACTCACTGATAAGTGGCTAGTAGCCAAAAAATTTCAGAATACTCATGATACAACTCACAGTCTGTAGGAAGCTTAAGAAGAAGGCAGGCCCAACTGTGAATATTTAAAACCCACTAGGATGGGGGAACCAAATAATCACCAGAGGCAGAGGGAGGGACGGAGGGAGGGAGGGACCTAGGTCAGAGAGGGGAGGGGGCCCCACAATGAGGTATGAGGGGAGACAAAAGAGAAGCCCAGAGGGTCAGAAGAATGAATGAATAGGAATATGAAGCAGCGTGGGGTTGGGGCAGGGGAACCTCTACAAAGTCCCAGAGAGGCGAGAGGCTTCCAGGACATGACAATACCCGAAAGGCCCAATCTCCATCTCCAGTAGGGAGATGGAACTGAAGAGACCACATCCAGCAGATAGACACAGCTACCAGTGGAGACATGGGGCCACCCACCCATCTTCAAAACTTTTGACCCAGAGTTGTTCCTGTCTAAAGGAAATGCAGGGGCAAAAGTGGAGAAGAGACTGAAGGAAGCATAGGACATCCAGTGCCTGGGCCCAACTTGGGATCCATCCCCATGGGCAGGTAGGAAACCTTGACACTATTACTGATGCTCGCAGACAGGAGCCTAGTAGCGGTGTCCTCTTGAGAGGCCCTCAGCTGCTGACTGAAACAGATGCAGATACTCACAGCCAGCCACTGGACTGAGGTCAGGGACCCCTATGGAAGAGTTAGGGGAAGGATTAAATGAACTGAAGGGGATTGCAACCCCATAGGAAGACTAACAGTCTCAACTAACCTGGATCCCTCAGAGCTCCCAGAGACTAAGCCACCAACCAAAGAGCATACAGGGGCTGGTTATAGCAGAGGACTACCTTGTCTGGCATCAGTGGGAAAGATGCTGCATGACATAAGTTGCTGCATGACACAGCTGCACCAAGTGAGGGCACCTTCCACCTCTCTGCCAGCCCATCTTAGGTTTATTAACTGAGATACTACACTGAGGCCCAGCATCCAGGGATTTCACTGAGCTTTTCCTATTTCACTGTGCTTAATCCTATAGCTATGATGCCCCAGGGAAGGGGGAGGCTGGTGTTGGTGAGGTGCAGGTGGGTAGGTGGGGGAGCAGCCTCCCAGAAGCAAAGGGGAGGGGCATAGGGTGAAGAACTCTGGGAGGGAGGACCAAGAAGGGGGCAACCTTTGGAAGCTAAATAAATCAAACAATTTGATTGAAAAGAAAAACAAAGCAAAGCAAAGCAAAGCAAAGCAAAGCAAAGCAAAGCAAAGCAAAGCAAAGCAAAAAGCAAAGCAAAGCAAAGCAAAGCAAAGCAAAGCAAAGCAAAGCAAAGCAAAGCAAAGCAAAGCAAAGCAAAGCAGCCATGTATGGGAGGATGAGGGGGGAGTCTCAATGTCTGGAAGTTGTAGAAACAAAGAGTGGTATTGGATCATTCATGTACATACAGCATACAGACATGAAATAAACATGAACTTAATTTTGTTTAAAAAAAAATCCATGTATAGAACAAGGAGCTAGAAAGAAAGGAGACCAAAAATAAGCGAATAAATGGTCAATGGAATCATAGCCCCCAACTTCCCAAAATTTCAGGAAATGTGTGCACATGCAAATACAGGAGACATTTGTAAGTCAAAATACACATGACCCGAAAAGGTCCTTTTTCTGGTCACAGTATATTTAAAACACCCAACAACTTACTCATGGCTAATGAAGTTGTGGATCTTGGAGAGGAACCTACAGCCACCACTTTATTAAACCAGCATAACCCCCAACAACATTTTCGGTATTTTGTCCCTACACCCACATACGTTTAGTGCTCACCCTCCATCACAGAAAAGCCTCCACAAATGGATAGAGACCTCTGCAAAAAGCTATATCCAATCAAATTGCAGAAAGTTGTGGAGCCCTGTGCCAACAGGTACATTTTGAAATACCATTTCTGTACCTGAGCTCAAAAAACACCACAGAAGAGGGGAAAAGAAGAGTTTAAGAGCCAGAGAATCATCGAGTCTCGCACAAGCTGTGAGACTGTGTCTCTCGCAATGTTACAAACTCATCATGTTGAGCACCTAAACATGAGCTGAACAAGGGGAACAACAATAAACACACTAAGGAGGACAAGGAAGATCTTTACATAAACCTAGACAGACAACTACAGGCAACTGAGGAATGTGGAGAATGGAAGAATAGGCCTTCCCATGGAGAAGCACAACAACTGTTTATTCAATACTAAATAAATATGCAGTCCTGAGGACACACATACAGATTACAGTGGACAGAGGGAACAGTTTGTATTTATGTATGTATAAATATATATGTATATACATATACATGTATGTACATAACAACAAGTAGCAAAAGAAAGGCGGTGAATTTCGAAGAGCAAGGACGAGTGTATCGGAGGGTTTAGAGGGAGAAAGGGAAAGGACTAAGGAAATGGTATAATTGTCTCACAGAGCAGTAACTCTTTAAAAAGCTAGGTGGTGAGGAGGATTTTGAGGAAAGGGAAAACACGATTAAAATGTATCGTAAGGGAAGATTTTTTATAAGAGAAAAAAGGAAAATATTTGGAACTGCAGAGACTACTGGATGAAAAGAGTACTGAAAGATGCCAGAGAAAGCAACAACTTACTTACACAAGCGTTTTCTTGAGAATTACTTTAGATCCCCAAGACTATATATACTCTGAATACCTTGCCAAACATTCCACCAGTTTTATTTCCACCACGAGACAAAGCAACATCCAACCACATAACTACACTGAGCAGAGCTGTCTTTTTAAATCAATTTAACTTTTTCATGTAGTAAAATATTTACTTAGTAGTAATTGTGTATGTATGTATTTCCATACAGTATATCCGTTGTTAAACTTCAGTTTTTTATGGAAGATATTGTTGCATAATTCAATCTTGAATATGTATAAACATTATAATAAATGTATACAGTGTTAGTTAAAATAATGTGCATAAAAATACCTGGGGCACTAGAATTATAGTCACCGATTAACTTTCACAAAACCACGGTCTAGCAACTTGGTCGAATAGGGACAAAAGCAAAAACAAAACAAAAAACAAACAAACAAACAAAAAGCCTGTTACTAGTTGCATAAAAATAAATTCCGGGAGATACTTTAGCTCAACCAAATTGCTTCCGGGTTGCTACCCTTCTACTGCGCAGGCGTTTGTGTGTAGTGATATCGTTAAAAAAAAAAGTTCCGGCTAAGTATTTATCTAAACAGTCGGATTTTTTTTAAAATACAGCTTAATGAGGAAGATAAATTAGTTTGTGTTTGTTTTCATTTGGTGGTCTCATTTCTGTAGCTTCAAGTTTTACCTGCGTTGGAACAACTTCCAGGTTTTCACATAACGCTCGAAAAATAAGTCGGCGGAGCGATACAATTCGTCTCACATTGTAATCCAAAAATGGTGGATATGAACAGGGAGGTGAATATTTGTAAGAATGTGTAATTAAGCCAGGTCTGAAATTTGGAGGAAAATAAAGTTGCTGTGGACCATCGCAGTGAGTAGGAAATTCCATTCGCCCTTTAATATCGAATCACGTTTTATAACCGCGTTTTGGACGGACATGAAGCCAGGATCTGACGACTTTCTACCGCCGCCCGAGTGCCCGGTGTTTGAGCCCAGTTGGGCGGAATTCAAAGATCCTCTTGGCTATATAGCTAAAATCAGACCCATTGCGGAGAAGTCAGGCATTTGCAAGATCCGCCCACCTGCGGTAAGCCTCTGAAATGAAACTTGAAATTAAATATTATGATCGACCGTGGGACTACTGTGTCCCTCAACAAGGCCTTAGATTTAAGGACAAATATGTAGGCGTTTAGACTCTTTCCAGCTCCTCGTTTTAAACTGTAGAAAAATCCTCTAGTTAGTCATCCAGATTCTTTGTGGTTAGAACTTGAAACGCTTCTGCAGATATGCAGTTAATACATTTTCAGTTAGTGAGTTGTCTTTACCATGTTTCTTGTTTGTTTGTTTTGTTTTTTTTCTGAGACAGGGTTTCTCTGTGTAGCCCTGGCTGTCCTGGAACTCACTCTGTAGACCAGGCTGGCCTCAAACTCAGAAATCCACCTGCCTCTGCCTCCCAAGTGCTGGGATTAAAGGTGTGTGCCACCACTACCCGGCTACCATATTTTAACTAAGAAAAATTCAGTATACTAACAATCTCATTTATAACTGGGGAAAAATGCTGTATAAGTTTATATTGTTATTGGCCACTTCCTGTTTCACAGTTTCAGTATCACGATTTCTTTCACATGTTTTTAAAAAAGGTAAAATGAGAATGGTGTGGAATCTGTTTCAGGTTAAGTTTCTGTTGATTGGCAGGACATGCCAGCACTCTGTTTTACAGTAAACTATTACTAGTCGGTTTCCCTAGGAAACCACATTCAAATGAACTTGCAGCCTAATATTAAACAGGTAACATATAATGAATATAAACTTTTTGCACAAAATAATACTCTTAAGTATTTAATCTGTAGACATTTCCTTTCTTCTACCTACCTCTTTTCCTCACCATTATGATTTTATTACACACACTTTTCCAAAGTGCTTGAAATAGGGTTATATTGGGGGAAAAGGTATGTTAGTATTTTGTTTATTTTATCTGTAAGAACACTTGTAACACTGACACCTGAGTTTATGCAGATTTTTTTGCCTGTTCTTATTGTTGAGTCCTTTGGAAAACTGCTAATTTGGTGGAGCTTTTATTTTTCTTTTGTCTATTGTTTTCAGTTTTTGTTTTTGTTTTTTTTTGTTTGTTTGTTTGTTTTTTTTCGAGCAGTTTTTGAATTTTAAAAGATGATTATTTAAGAATTTTGGAAAGCAAATTTGGAAAGCAACTGTAACTCATATAAAGCATTAATATGAGAGTGTAATAATTTTCCCTATCCTCATCTTTAACTTCTTGACCCATTTCAGTGTGTTATAATCATCGTTTTATTTCCTTCTAGGATTGGCAGCCTCCTTTTGCTGTAGAAGTTGATAACTTCAGATTTACTCCTCGAATTCAGAGGCTAAATGAACTGGAGGTAAGAAATGTGTTTTTTTAGAACAGTTGGAATCCTAATCTTTGTGATTTTACAACAATGACTTGTATTTAGTTTCTGATATCAAATATTGTTTATTGAAACCGCAGTTATCATTTCTTAAAAAATAAATATTGACTTATGGCAACATCTTCTTTAAAACACAATATTGGTTTATAAAATTCCAGAACATGAAGATTTCTACATTCCATTATATGATAGACTAAGGTTAAAGCTACAAAGAAAGTAAAGATGAATGGGTAACCTGTGGTTTTAAAAAAAAAAAAAAAATATATATATATATATATATATGTATACACACACACACACATATATATATATATATATATATATATATATAGAGAGAGAGAGAGAGAGAGAGAGAGAGAATTAAAGTTACAGACCCCATTTTTTTTGTTTCCTTTTTAAGATTACTTACATCCTGCTAGTCCTCTCTATTGCTTCCTCCTACCCACTCTGAAGTGGTTGCCTTTTACTTTCCTAATTTATTCTCTCCTGCACCTAAGTGTTAGAGATTATTGTGGAAGATGGAATAGTTATACTGAAAGAGCAGAGGAACAGGAAGTTTGCTTTGAGATAGTAGCTTCTGGAAGTGTTAGAGGAACTATGCATAAGAAGGCTTAGCAGCATGGGAGTGTAAACATGATATAAACAGGGGTGATATAAACACCAATAGATATGATACCATTAAATGTAGAAAAGTCAGGAGGCCTCAACCTTAGACAGATAACTACAGGGCACAAAGGAAGGCTGAAAGTGGGAGAAATAGTGCCCCTACAAGGAATAGCATATCAGTTGGTTATTTTATACCAGTTGATCAGCTCTGAAAACATATACCTACACAAAACATTATATGGCTTATTTACGTATTTAGGATAAATAATAGAATATTTAGAATGCATCAACACTCAGCAGAGCAGCATTTTTTAAATTCATAAGCTCACTATGCAAAGTTAGAACTTCCAGAGACAATTATGGCAAATACACTGCAAGTGTCTTTAAGCTTTTTCCTAATTATAATGACTACCACTGTAAATTTTAAAACTAACACAAATTTAGTGGTATTTGGCATGACAATTGAGATGGCTCCTTACCCTTAAATTCTGAGCCTCCTTCCAATAATTTGAATAATTGAATAATTGAATAGGATAAAGAACATCTACCTGTTCTTCCAAATGTCTATCTCTTGCATATTCAACACATTTTTTGCTAAATGATTAACAAAAGTAGCTTCTTAACTTCTTGTGTCAATGTACATATATTTGCAATAACAGACAAAGAAGCTATGTATTTGAAAGAGAATAAGGTGATAGTAAACTGGAAGGTTTGGAGGGAGGAAGGAGAAGGGGCAATGATAATATCATTATTTTTTTTTTAAAGCCTCAAAAGATAAGGAAAGTAAAAACAGGGGCAAAAAGTAAGCCTAATTTACTGACTTCTTTCCCAGGCCCAAACTAGAGTAAAACTGAATTACTTGGATCAGATTGCAAAATTCTGGGAAATTCAAGGTTCTTCATTGAAGATACCTAATGTGGAGAGGAAGATCTTGGACCTTTATAGCCTTAATAAGGTAAGAGTAGTTCATATTTAAAAAAAAAAAAAACCCATAACTAGAAAACATATTTTCATTTATATTTCTGCTTAGAAATGAGTACTATAGAATCTGGCAACAATTCTTGGCTTAATGTTTGAGTTAAAAATTGGTTAAGTATTGGAAGGACGTGATGTGTTTTCTACACAAAGGGTCATTGGAAAATTTAGACTTCTCCAGTGTGTTGACTGTTTATATCTTTTTTTATCCTTTTAGATTGTGATAGAGGAAGGCGGCTATGAAGCAATCTGCAAGGACCGTCGGTGGGCCCGTGTTGCCCAACGCCTTAATTACCCATCAGGGAAAAACATTGGTTCCCTGCTACGGTCCCACTATGAACGGATCATTTACCCTTATGAAATGTTTCAGTCTGGAGCTAATCTTGTGGTGAGGGTCGTAGCTGACTTGGAGCTTGATACAAGACTTGATTTCTTGTTTTTTCTTCTTTCTATATAATTTTGGCATTTATTTGAATTGCTGGACATTTAAAATTTATTAATATATTTTGAAATTTTAGGAATAGGACTTTGGAAACTTGCTTATATAAAACTTTATTCTTCTTATGATAGGTAAACTTTAGTGAGTTCTTTTTTATTTTGGGAAGTTATTATTATTAACCAAATTACATACTAGAAAAGAGGTGCAATTACATCAGGTTGTTATCTGAAAAGTAGGTAATTATTTTCTGAAATTATTAAGCTTCCTTGTTTTAGAAAGTTCATATTTTAGATGTTTAAAATGAGTAAACTAGTATTATTTTGGTTTAACTGAACAATTCACTATTTTAAATATTACAAGTATATGTTTATGAATATTTAATTCTGAACTCACATTCTTTATATAGATATATGAGTTTATATGTTCATAAATATATTTCTGTTTTTTCTCTCCATATCAGCAATGTAACACAGATCCATTTGACAGTGAAGAAAAAGACAAGGAATACAAACCTCATAGTATCCCTCTTAGACAGTCTGTTCAGCCATCAAAATTCAGTTGCTACAGTAGACGAGCAAAAAGGCTACAGCCTGAGGTAAACTGTTTTTTCCTTCTAATAAGCTGCCAGAGTTAGTTTAGAAATTGAGTTTGGGATTTTAAACAAACAAACAAACAAACAAATAAGCAAACAATCAAGAAAAGGGAAAAAACCAACATGAATATCTAAGCTGAAACTAGTGGGAAGTGGGTATTTTCATTTATTATTTATAGTATTTTTTATTTGTATTCTTTCTTTACATGTTCAAAGTGAATATTCTTATAGCTCTAAACTCATTTTTATGAATCTTATTTTTTAAAAGATACATAGTGATTTTTCCAAATAACAAAAAATACCTAAAATATAAAACTTTATCAGTGTTCAAAATGTTATATATAGAATACTTAATAGCTGGATTACATATTCTAAAACTATATATTTTTACCTTTCTCTCCCAGCCCCCGCCCCCCCCATTACAAGACAGGGTTTCTCTGTGTAGCTATACCTCTCCTGGAAGTCAGTCTGTAGACCAGGCTGACCTCAAACTTGTAGATCTGCCTACCTCTAACTCCGAGTGCTAAGATTAAAGGTAGCTGCCACCACCATCATGGCCCAGCACAGATGAATTGATTATAACAGACTGAAGATACACAGGAATTATTTAATTTCCTACCACCTTACCCTGAAGAGATTTCAAGAGAAAACTATTGCTTCCTATGTTGGGAGACCAACATTTTTAGGATGTTTGCTTCTTGTGCATTAAGAGTTGGTTGCCTTTGGGAAGGTTTGGTTCTGTGTGCCAGAGATATATTTTAAATGTTAATAAATATAAAATTAAATAATAGACCTAAGATTAAAAACGTAAACTATGTAGTCTTATAATGTCTAATCCAACTAAAATAGACTTAAGTGTCATAAATACTCCATTTTAACATTTTAGATACATCTATCTAAAATAAAGTAGGATGAAGTTTTCTATTTTTATAACAAATCTTAATATTGGACTTAGAAATATTTTAAACTGAGACTATACCTAAAATAGGAATAATTATGTTTCACATTATTGAATTTTAATTAATTGTGTTTTGCACTATTAATGTAGGAAGAGCTATATCTGGGAGATGGTTGGGGAACAGAAAAGGAAAAAAGAAAAGAACAAAGCATAATATAACTTGGATATCCTGACTATCAAGAAACTGACATTTTTTCAAGTACTATCCTAAAATGTAGAATCTCATGTACTGAGGCTAGGCAGAAAAAAAAAAACCAAAATTTTACTATGTAGTGAGGCTGGTCTTGAACTCATGGTTCTTTTGCCTCCATTCAAAACTGCTATGATTACAGGCATATAATGGAATCATGTTAGTTAAAATGAGCTTTTACAAGATAATTTATATTTTTTATAGTTATAGCCATTATACTAGTGGTATAATCTATAATTATTGTGATACAATATAGAATAAGTCACAATGTACAAGAAATCTAAGAACTATGGAAATAAAAACAGGTGGTATTATTTTGTATTACACAAGGCTTATTAAGATTTAGACAAAACTAACTTATCATTCTAAAATTACTGTTATACTTTAACTTTTTAAAGACTTACCTTGTGTGTATCAGTATTTTGCCTGCTTATAATCTGTACTACATATGCATACAGTGTCTTTGGAGGTCAGAAGATAGCATTAGATTCCTTCGACCTCAAAATGCAGATGTTTTTGAGTCAGTTGTTATTGCTGAGAACTGAACCAAGGTTCTCTTCAAGTGCAGTCTGTGCTCCTAATTGTTGGGCCACTTTTATCTATTTTCTCAAAATAATTATTTCAAGAAGAAAAATACTATACAAGTCCATGTTTTCCTTCTACCATGTGAGTGGGTTTTGGGGCTTGAACTGAGATAGAGGTTGAATGAAAAAAAGAAATAAAAAGGAAAAGAAAGGACATGGCTGCTCCTAGGTACGGTGGAGGAAAAAGTTTCTTGTAGATGAAAGGGAGAGCATAGCCAGAGGCAGGGACATCTGGGCCAGTCCAAGGAGACAGGATCAGACTTAGCTGGGTCATCTGGGGAGAAAATGGGAGGGTTCATCAGTCTGGAGCTCAAAGGTACAGTAAAAGATTAACCAAAATGTCAGCATTATGTAGGAAAAGGCAGTTGGGAGAGTTACCCTAGGCTGGAGAATTCTGGGTTGAGGGTGGGACATGCCAGCCATACCTTGTAACAGGAAGGGACTGGGGCATGTTGGGAGAACCTTGTGGGGCATGCTGGGAGAAACTTGTGGCCATGTCCACATTGGTATGTTAAAAAGGCACATCAACCATTTGTCCCAGGTTTGAACCTAATATTGGAAGACTTCTTAGCAAGCACCCTTAGCCACAGTAGCCATCTTTCTATCCTTAAAATTCTCACTGTTATCATATATTAGTAATAGATATTAATGAGGTTCAGTGTAGATATTTTCAGACACAAATATAGCTCATTAGATTCAGTTCTATTTTGTATGACTGAATTATACAATCCCAATAAAAGACTATTTTACTTTCAGGTCAAGTTTTTTAAACTTGCATTAAGAGTACATAGTAGTACATAGAGTATGTACTACTTGTGTTCTTTACCTATTACACTTAAACAACATTCTCTAGTTCCATCCATTGTGCTATAAATCACAGAACTTTTTTTCCTGTGACTTAGTAAGCACATATATTGATTCTGTATATCAGTTGTAGTAAACAATTCTGCAATAAAACTGACTTTTGGTCATATATGTAGGAATAGGATAATTGTGATATGGTATAACTGTAGTTTATTGTTTGGTGAAAAACATTCATACTATTGTTTATAATTATAATGTCATAAAAGCTTTATGAATTACATTTCCATAGTATTTGCTTTGCTTTTTTTCTTCAATAGTTACTATAATGATTGAAGTGTATATCTTGTTTTGTATATATTTGTTAAATTAGTTGACATGGATAGTATTTTTCTCTTTAACAATTATTTTGAGAAAATATAATATGTACATACAATATATATTGGTCTCCATACTTTCTTCCAACTCTGTTTGGATCACTCCTGTGTGCATCTTCCAAGTTTATATGTTTGGCTTGTTTTTGTTTTGTTTTGTTTTGTTTTGTTTTGTTTTGTTTTGTTTTGTTTTGTTTTTAATCACTGACTGAGTCCAAAATTGGCATTACCCAAATAAATGCACATGGATATAAAGGTAGTGGTGTATAGTCACCTACCAGGGTCTGTACTTCTGAATGAAACTCAACTCTCCCAAAGCAGCCATCAACTGTCAATATATCCTCAGCTGAGTGAAGCCCCTCCCCACTCCATGATGGAATGTTGACTGACTTGATTTTGTTTATACTTCATTGGCTTCATACTCATGCAAATCTGGATAATTATAATTTTGAATTCAATATATTTTATTCTGTCCTGTAGGTTGTGTATAATACATATTGTGTGTGTATGTGTGTGTGTAATCATGCAAATATATATACATTTATACAATGTATATATATTTGTATATAAAATAGTTGGTTTCTATATGAAATCTTATGTTTTACATTATATTTTTCAACCTTATTATATTTACCTTATACTTTTACCTTATATATTTATACCTTATATTTTTCCTCATCCCTAATATTTGTATTTCACTATGTCAACTCAGTCACATTTTTTTTTTCCTCTGCTCAATGGTCATTTATATTTCCTAACTTCTCCAATACCTGAGTTTAAACAAATGTATTTAGATCTGTAAAGCTACCATCCACATGTGAGAGAAAATGTGTGATCTATATGTTTGTGTTCCAGAGTTAGTTCAGTATACTTTTACAGTTCCTTTCATTTATCTTAAAGATGAATAAAATTTCATTGTATGTATAAACTACACCTTTTTTTTTTTTTTTTTTAAATCTACTTGTCAAGTTTGTGGAAATCTGTACTGATTGCATTTCCTGACTTTTGTGAATGGAGCTGTAGTGAACATGATGCACAAGTGTACCTATGGTAGGATATCTACAAGGAACATTCCTTTAGGAAATATACAAGGAATTACAATTAGTATAGCTGGGTCTTCACATAGATCCATTTCCAATGTTTTGAGGAACTGGTAATTTGCAAAATGTTGAGACTACATTTTTATCAGCAGTGTAAGGATTTTGTTTTTTCATTTTGTTTCCTGCATCTAAACCAGCATTTATTGTTGTTTATATCCTTGATGATGATCATTTTTGACTGGGGTAATTTAAACTTTTAGAGTACTTTGACTCTGAATATCACTAATAGCTAGACTGTAGAGGAATATCATTAGCAATACTTGGATTGACTCTTTTTCCATTCCTTTCTTTTTCTTTTTTATTTTTGTTTTGTTTTGTTTTCAAGTCATGCTTAATCTATTCTCGGTTTCTGCATGGTCCTCCTGGTTTCTGGCACTCCAGGCAGTGTCACTGTGGGCTTCCTCTTGTGGTGTGGGCCTCAAGTTGGACCAGTCACTGGTTGACTATTTCTGCCCCACCATTATCCCAGCACATCTTACAGGCATTGTAGATTGTGGGTTGAATGTTATATGGCTGGGTTAATGTGAAACTTCCACCACAGGGGAACCTTGACTGGTTACAGAAGATGGCTGGTTTAGGCTCAGTATCCTCTATTACTAGCAGTCTCTGTTGGTGTCACCTGCATAGAGTGTAGATACTCACAGATCAGCACCTAGCCCAGTTACCAAAGAGGAGTCATCTAGCAACTGGTGAGAGCAGATGCAGAGACCCACTACGAAAAATTAGGGGCAGACACAGGAATCCTCTGGAAGAAGGGGAGGAAGGTTTCTAGAAGCCAGAGGGGTCAAGGACACCAGGAGAACAAGTCCCACAAAATAAACTAAGCAGGGCTCAAAGGGACTGTACCAGGTTTCCACATCACTTTACAGATGACTCTGAATCCCAGTCCTCTCTCACTGTATTCTTTCCCTACATGCCACCTCACCCATACCTCATATCCTTTGTTCCCATCCCCACTTGCCCTCATTCCACCTCAAAATCTATTCTATTTCCTATTTCCAGAGAGACCCATGTATCGCCTCTTGAGTCTTCTTTGTTACTTAGCCTCTCTATCTCTATAGATTGTAGCATGCCTATCTTTTTACTTAACACTTATAATGTCCACTTATAAGTGATGACATACATTGTTTGTCTTTCTGAGTCTGGGTTACCTCACTCAGGATGATTTTTTTTCTAGTTCCATTCATGTGCCTGCAAATTTCATGTTTCTTTGTTTTGTTTTTGTATCAACAACTGAGTTGTTTTTGTTTTAACAACTGCACTGTGTAAAGGTATCACATTTTCTTTATCCATTCTTTAGTTGAGAGACATCTAGGTTGTTTCCAATTTCTGGCTATTATGAATAAAGCTGCTATAAATAAATGAACGGATATCTTTGTGGTAGGCTGGAACATCTTTGGGATACATGCCTAGGAATGATATAGCTGGGTTTTGAGGTAGGTTGATTACCAATTTTCTGACAAATCATCATACTTTTCCCCACAGTGTGTATAAGTTTGCACTCCTATCAGCAATGGAGGAGTGTTCTTCTTGCTCCATATTCTTGCTTGCGTGAGCTAGCTCTTGTTTTTTAATCACAGCCATTCTGACAGGTGGATGATAGAATCCTAAAATCATTTTGATTTGCATTTCCCAGATAAGTAAGGATGTTGAACATCTCTTTAGGTGTTTCTCAGCCATTTGATGTTCCCGGGTTGAGAATTCTATTTAGATCTGTACTCGTTTTTAAAATGGATTATTTCATTTGTTGATGTCTAGTTTCTTGAGTTCTTTATATATTTTCTAGGATATTAGCCAAATAATGTGGAGTCACACTATTTGTCAGATGTAGAGTTAGTAAAACTCTTTTCCCATTCTGTAGACTGCTGTATTGTCCTATTGATGTTATACTTTGCCTTACAGAAGGTTTTAGCTTCATGAGGTCCCATTTATTGTTTGTTGATTTTAGTGCCTGAGTTGGTGTTCTGTTCAGGAAATTTTCTCCTGTGCCAATGTGTTCAAGGTTATTTCCTACTTTCTCTTCTATCAGGTTTAGTGTATCTGGTTTTATGTCTATGTCTTTGAATCACTTGGACTTGAGTTTTGTGCAGGATGGTAGATATGGATGTATTTGCATTCTTCTACATGCTGATATCCACTTAGACCAGCACCATTTGTTGAAGATGCTTTCTTTTTTCTACTGTGTAATTCTGCTTCTTTATTAAAAATCAGATGTCCGTAAGTGTGTAGATGTATCTCTGAGTCTTTGATTCTATTCCATAGATCAACCTATCTTTTTTTTTTTTAATAACACTACCATGTGGTTTTTATTACTGTATCTCTGTGGTAGAGCTTGACATCAAGGATAGTGATACCTCCAGAAGTCCTTATTACAGGGTTGTTTTAGCTGTCCTTGCTTTTTTGTTTTCCCATTTGAAGTTGAATATTGTCCTTGCAAGGTCTATAAAGCATTGTACTGGAGTTTTGATGGCTAATGGGTTGAATATGTAGATTGCTTTTGCTGAGATGGCCATTTTCACTATGTTAATTCTACTGATTCATGAGTGTGGGACACCTTACCATCTTCTGATCTCTTCTTCAATTTCTCGACCTTTTGGTCATAGAAGTATTTCACTTGGCTTGGTAAGAGTTACCCCAATATACTTTGTATCTTTGTGGCTGTTATGAAGGGTTTATTTTGTTGGTTTTTTTTCTCTCCTGCACGGTAATTGTCATTGGTATATAGGAATGCTACTGATTATATATATGACTCCAGTCATATACTACTGATTATATATATATATATATATATATATATATATATATATATATATCTCCAGTCATTTCACTAATAGTGTTTATTAGCTGTATGAGTTTTCTGGTAAATGTTTTGGTGATGCTCATGTATACTATCATATTATCTATAAATATGTTTGACTTTTCTTAACGCAATTTGTATCTCCTTGATCTCAGTTAGTTGTCTTATTGATCTAGCTAGATCTTCAAGTATTATATTGAATAGATAAGAAGAGAGTGAACAACCTGTGTTCTGATGTTGGTGGAATTGGTTTAATTTTTCTCCAGTTGAGGTTGGCTATTGGCTTGCTGTATATTACATTAATTATGTTTAGGTATGTGTCTTGTATTACTGATCAGTCTAATATTTTTATTCTAAAGGTGTGTTGGATGTTTTTCTTTTTTAAATATCTAATAAAATGGTCGTGTGTATTCTTGTTTTTTTTCTTTTAGTTTGTTTATATGGTTGATCACATATATTGATATTTTATATATTGAACTATCCCCACATCTCTGTGATAAAGCCATCTTGATCATGATGTGTTTTGGAATTTGGTTTGTGGATTTTATTGAATATTTTGCATATGTGTTCATGACAGTGATCTGTAATTCTTTTTCCATGTTGACTTTTTGTGTGTCTTGGGAAATTTTGTATACTACTTATCCCCTGAAGATGTCAGCTGTTAATTTTGGAATAGTGGCTTTAGGCTCTTGTTTTTTTAATATATAAATGTGTGTGTGTGTTTCTGTGTGTGTGTGTGTGTGTGTGTGTTTCTGTGTGTGTGTGTGTGTGTGTACACACATGCACGAACACGCCCGTGTGCACTTAAAATTCAATTGCCTAAATGGATTTTAAGTTCTATCCCTGATGTGAATATTAACCTTTGTAATGAATAGCTGACAAGATGTGTTTTTCCTATTCTCTAAGTTGTTGTTTCCCTGTTCCTGTTATATAGTTTTACTGAAGGTTTTTAGCTTACTTTAGTTCTCATTGTCAATTTACACTTAAATTCCCCCATGTTGCTTTCTGAGATCTTTTTAAGAAAAGCAGCAGCTTAAACTACTTTCCAATTTAATTTTTCTCAATTTCAAATAGTATTTCGGTCTTTGGTCTTTGAGATTATATTTGTACAAGATGAGAAACTGACATCAATCTTCAATATATGGATATTCAGTTTTGACCACACTAGATTGTCTTTGACAGTTTGTTGAAAATCATTTTGTTGTGGATAATATGTCCATATTTATGGACTTCTGCCTGTTTCATTGCTTATTGTTGCTTTTGTATTTATGTATTTTTTACATAGGTTGTTCCTATATCTATATCTATATCTATATCTACATATGTGGATTGTCTTCAAAACTTTGAAATTGTTCTGCCACAATAGGTCATAGGCTTACTTATAGACATTACTGCAATGCTTAACTTCCATTGATTTTTCTGTTTTTTATTTTACTACTTTTCTTACAGTGGTTCTTTAATGTTATTCTGATATCTTTAATTTTATCTTTCTACTCAAGAATACTTGATTATTATTATTGATTTTCTTCGCTTCCGTGTATTTTGAAGGATTGTTTTTCTACTTTTCTGAAAAATGTCTTTGGTATTTTCATTAGTGTTCTATTGTGTGAATATTTTAAGAATATTAATTCTGTAGTGCTTTGTGATTTTTATTTTAGCAATCTTTTATTTGTTTGGGTGAGTTTATTCCTAGGTATTTTTGTTTTCATGGCTATGGAATTGTTCATGTTTTCTTGCTTTAAATCTTGTTACTTGACTAAATTCACTTATTATTTATAATAATCTAGATAGAATCGTTAGAGCTTTCTTTTTACATTTATATCCTTGTGAGTGGGGTAATTTTAATTCCTCATATGCCTTTATTCTGTCTTTCTTGCCTTGTTACCTAATGACATGAAGATGTGAATGTCATTGAGAAGAGAATTTAATAGTATTCATAATTCTCTCTCAGATGAGAAGCATGATCCATCACAGGAATTTTTATGGTTCCTGCAGGAAGAGTAAAGATGAGACACTCAATGTTTTAGTGGTTAATGCCAGTGTCTTACTTAGGTTTCCCTTGCTGTGAAAAGACACCATGACCAAGGTAACTTTTATAAGGGCCAACATTTAACTGGGGCTAGCTTACAGGTTTAGAGATTCAGTCCATTATCAAGATGAGAGCATGGCAGTGTCCAGGCTGACATGACTCTGGAGAAGGAGCTGAGAGTTCTACAACTTTCATCCAAAGGGAAGCCAGGAGCAGACTGTCTTTTATATAGCTAAGAGGAGGGTTTCAAAAGCCTCACAGTGATACACCCACACTACTCCAACAAGGCCACAGCTCCTAACAGGGCCACTCCCTGAGCTAAGCATATTCAAATTGTCACAGCTAGCATCTGTTCCTAGTTTTCTGCTATTTAGCCCATAAATGAACTTAAGTAAGAGAAATGTGAGATGCATAAGTTAAAGTCAGGCTGCGTTAGTTTCTATTTGGAAGAAAATCTCACTAGCAAGTTGTTTGCCAGCCCATAGGAGTTTTTTGACTGATTGGGGTAATTTCCATAGCCATGGGAGAGCTAAAGAACATTATAAAATGTAAGAAAAGTATGTATATAAAAGAATTAATATAAGTAGTTACCATAAATTTTGGAATTGGCCATGATGTTATAATGAAAGTATAGTAGGTTTAACTTTTATTCTGAAGAAACAGGCTGTTAAGGTAGATGTACCTAGATACTATTGTATAGAGCATCTGACTTTCAATAATTACTATAGAAACAAAAAAACAAGATTATTTTTATTTTGTAATTTATGGAAAAAAAGTATGCATTTTTTTTGCCTGAATTGTTCCATTTTTATTTATTTTATTTTATATTTTATTTACATTTCAGATGCCATCCCCTTTTCTCATTTCCCCTCCCTAGAAAACCCCTATCCCATGCCCCCTTTCCTTTTTGCTTTTATACAATTTTTTAAATGTTAATCAAAGGCTCAATCAGAAGTGTAACCCAATACCCAACCTAGATATATCAACTATCTTTAACTGGTGGACACACGTAAACATCTGCCTCCATGACCTCTCTCTCTCTCTCTCTCTCTCTCTCTCTCTCTCTCTCTCTCTCTCTCTCTCTCTCATCACCTAACTTCTCCTCTCCCTCATCTTCTCCTCTCCTTACTCTGTCTTTCCCTTTTGGTACTCCTTCCCCCTTAGCTCCTCCTACGTATCACCCTTCCTGTTAGAATAAAACTTTTCTCTCAAAATACAGTTAGAGCATACTTATTCCTAATTGTACCAGTGAGGTACAAGATAATCCTAATACCCAGTCCATCATTTTGTTGACTAACCAGAACCTCTGTTATCTCTCCTAACTAAAGCACTTAGTTCTGAACCTGGCTTTTTTATTTTTTTCTTGGCTTTAGAATGAATGTCAGCTGAAAACCATCCACTCAGATCTTTTCTCTCAAAGTAAATAGCCAGGATTGGCTATGAGACTATAGGTCTTCAACCCCATCAGAAATCCAGAATGACTGAGTTAAGTGAAGTTATGGGAAGCACTAAGCATAGCTTCTAAAACTTAGCCAATTTATAGAGAACACCTATAAATTTAAAGAGAACACGCTGAACACCTGGAAAGCCCCTATACTACCGACCGTTGGAGCACCAAATCTTCAGCCTTCTGACAGACCTTAGTGATGCAGAATTATTAAGGGCTGATCACTCTGTCTAGGCAGATATAATCAGTTGACTGTTCTGCAAGTGTGTCCTTTTCTGGACAGTAATTTGTCTGTAGATGGAGAGAGGCAATTCTTGCCTAGTGGCTGTCACCACACAACTGGAGTAACTCCAAAGGCTGCTCAGTTTCTTCTTAGAATCCACGACAGGAAGCTGTCAGGAGCAGACAGGTCTCTAATAAAAATGAACATTAATATATAAATATTTGTAAAGTCAATTCTGTGGACTTCTGATGTTTTGAAAACCAACTATCCATGTAAGGTAACCTGGACTGTTGTCTGTTCACTCCTCTCAGCTATTTCTAAATAAAATATGGGAAACACCCTAACAATAAACTCAAAAATATGAATTTGCTATAGTCCCTTAACTCATAGGCTAACTGTCCCAAATCAGTTAAAAAAGTTAAAGAAGGACTGGGTGTAAGCCTTGTATTCCAAAATGTGTTATACAGGCACAATGCCCATGAGAGTATCAATATTCATCTCACTTTTATATCAATAAGAAGCTCATGCCAATGGAATCCTTAAATTTAAAATCAAAGTAAATGTTGTACCATTTAAGAAATTATAACTTCATCTTGATATTAATTATACAGATGCTCACAGCTAACCACTGATATGATCAAGGGTTTCTCAATAGAGAACTTAGAGAGAGGACTGAAAGAGCAGAAAGGGTTTGTGACCCCAGGAGGAAAGCAACAATACCAAACACCCAGAGCCCCCCAGGGTCTAAACCACCAGCCTGGGAGCACATAGGGAGGGACCCATGACTCCAGCAGTATATGTAGGGGAGGATGGCCTTGTCTGGCATAGGTGGGAGAGGAGATTCTTGGTCCCATAAACAAAGAACACAGAGTGGGGGGAGGAATGTGAGGGTGGGGAGGGGGAAGTGAGGGGGGTAGGTGCGGGCACTGCCTCATAGAAGCATGAGGAGGAGGAATGGGATAGGAGGTTACTGGGTGGTGGGAAGAAGTGGGGTAAGGGGATAAAATCTGAAAGGTAAATATAATACCCAATTAAAAAACAAGAGAGATAAAAAAAGGGAAAAAGGAGAAAAAAGAGAAAAAAGAAAAAAGAAAGAAGAAAAAGAAAAATAGGAGATTTAATAGCACAAAGGGAAGGATTTAGAAATTTAGGAGGCAGTTTATGTTAATGGACATAGCAATCATAGAAACTGGAAAATCACACCCTCATAGGAGCACGAGGAGGTACGGTATGGGACAAGGGGTTCCTGGGTGGTGGGGGGAATGGGATAAGGGGATAAAATTCGAAATGTAAATTTTACAACCAATTTTAAAAAGGGAGGAAAAAAGAAAAGTTGTTAGAACCAATATCTTTAAAAAAAAAATGTCAGCCCTCTAGGAAAAAAATTTTTTTTTCTTGATACTAAAACTTGTTCTGACAAGTGTATATTGCAGAATACACAGCCTTGGTGTATCTACTCATCAAGCATACTGAGCAGACCTGCCCAAACCTCTGATGTCCTGGAATTCCATCTGGATTCAGTGAAGACACAGCATCAGAGGCTTATCAACTTACTCCCCCCCTCCCCCACTCCTCTTCTAATATCACAATGCCCGTAACCAGCTTGAAGAAGTTGAAGAAGAGTCAGCGCCCCTATTACCTGGGCTTGGGGACTAAGGTGGTTAATAATGGTCTGCCTCTCTAGGGAAAAGTAGTGGTTTTGTTGGAACAGGGAGGATTAGCTAGGACTTATTGCATAGCCATAACCTATTGGTAAAAATGTATGCATCTTAAGTGAATGTAAACTTATTGTAAACTGATATACACCTGATTGTCCAGTGGAAAGAACTAAAGTAATAAAGGTACTTTAAAAATAGGTCAGTATTTATTAAAAGATCTACACGTCTAGGTTATTATTAATTATATTGGCATATCAATTACATGTTAGTAGTATATTAGCACATTAATATATGCTATATAGCATATAGATATGTGTATTAGCAAAGTAATCTTTTTTTTTTATTTTGTTTTGTTTTTCGAGACAGGGTTTCTCTGAGTAGCCCTGGCTGTCCTGGAACTCACTCTGTAGACCAGGCTAGCCTCAAACTCAGAAATCCACCTGCCTCTGCCTCCCAAGTGCTGGGGTTAAAGGCGTGTGCCACCACTGCCCGGCCATTAGTTATTGATTAATGTTATCATATTTGTCTTTTTTGTTTTCAAAAATCTGTCTCCCTATTCTTGCTTTTTATTGGTATTTAAGATTTCTTTTTTCTCTTATTAATTACTTTATATCTGATCACAGCTTTCCCTCCATCCTCTCCTCCAAGTCCCTTTGTCTCCCCTCTCCTCCTCCCACTACTCTCTCTTTCTCCTCAGATAAGGGAGACCTCTCATGTATATCAAACCTCCTTGGCATATCAAGTTGCAGTAGGACTAGGCACGTCTTCTTTTATTGAGGACAAACCAGGCAGCCCAGTTAGAGGAAAGAGATCCAGGCAAGAAAGTCAGAGACAGTCTCTGCTCCGGTTGTTAGGGGACCCACACGAAGACTAAGATGCACATCAGGTATATAAGTGTACACCACCTGCTGCCTAAGTGTAGAGGACACCTAACAGGTTTTACTTTTTAAAGTCTTTGATAATACAGAGAGGAAGAATCATGTTTTTAATGGTATATGTTCCTTGGAATAAAGTTATTTTGTCTTGTTGCTTAATCTGTTTATGTAAAAAAGCTTATTTGTACTTATTGCATTCTAATATGTAGATTTATTAAAATGTTTTTTTTTAGATTTAAAAATTTTAGGCATAGGAGTGTTTTCTGTCTATGTGTGTGCACCATATGTGTGTCTCCTGCCCTTAGTGGTGAGAAGAGGTCACTGGAATCCCTGAAACTGGAGTTAATTGTAAGCCATTATTTGAGGGCTATGAACAGAACACTGGTCCTTTGCAAAAACAATGAGTGCTTGTAACTAGTGAGCCAATTCTTTATTCCTCATCTCCAATCTTGTAAACAATATTTAACTATTTTTCACAACATGAGAAAATGGGAATATGAACTTTATATGTTTCATGCATATGTAAAGTACATTCTAACATCAGTTTTCTTCTTTTCTCTCTATAATCTCTTTTCTACTTATTTTACCTATAAATGTACCTATAAGTCTTTTTCAACTCATGTTGAGACCCACTGTATTTAACCAGTACTGTCTGTGTGACTGTGGGTTTGGAGCTATCCCTTAAAGACCACTGCCCTCTTCAGCAATAGCTGGAATTGTTGTTGTTGTTGTTGTTGTTGTTGTTGTTGTTGTTGTTGTTGTTGTTGTTATATTATTAGAAGCATTTGGGAATTTTATATATGCATGTAATATGTTTTCATCAAATCTACCTTTCACTCTTATTTCCTCTAAGTTACTCCTGTAAATCCCCTTCCACTTTACTGTTCAGATTTATGTGTTCTTTTTTAAACTCACTAAATGCAGTCAGTGCTTACTACTTATTATATGAGTGAAGGTTCATCTACTAGATGGATAGGTTATCTGGGGCTGCATTGACTTTTCTAAGGTATTCTGCTAATAATATTTCTAGACATTCTCTATAAATATTATGTCCTTTTATTTACTGTCTCCTTTGAATTTTTTTTTTTTTTTAATAGCCAGAACCTACAGAAGAGGACATTGAGAAAAACCCAGAGCTAAAGAAACTACAGATATATGGGGCAGGTCCTAAAATGATTGGCTTGGGCCTCATGGCTAAGGAGAAGACTCTGAGAAAGAAAGATAGCATACAACCAGGTGAGATTAAAATACTAATCAGTGATACAGTAAAGAACCATGAGACTTTTTTAAATTGTGATGTAAAAAGTCTGTTTTCACTTCCTTTTGATACTACTAGATAAAGAAGAAGTGCCATGCCCTGCAACTGTTGTAGTGAAGGGGGAAGCCAGTGAGTTTGGAAAAGTGACATCTGACAAGAACTTAAATCCCAGTTACGAACCTTGTACGGAGATGACTGTGCAGCTACGGAACAATCACAGCAGTCCCCAGTTTGTAAGGATTCACTAGTGATTTTGTGATACTGTTTTTAACTATCAATATTAGAGAGCACCTAAAATTACTTCATGTTTTAATCAGTTATTTTTTTGTATAATTTTACTGCTTTTCTTTTATATGTTATATATTTTATTAAAATGTATTGAGTCTCATGTAGCCCAGGCTGGACTCTAACATGTTACATAGCAAGGGTGATCTGATTTATCCTTTCCAATACTGTGATTACAGGTGTGGATTTTGAGGCATAGACCTCTGTATTAATTTTTATGGAGCCATAACCTTGTTTATAGTTTAATGAGTTATACTGCTGCCCTTCCTCTGAGATATAATGATATTTCAGAGCTATGATTCTGTAGTATAATTTGAGTCAGGGTGTGATTTGTTTGGAGTCTTAATATTTCTTTAGTTTGAACTTTTTCTGTAAAGAATATAATTGGGATTTTGATGAATGTTGCATTTAATATGCAGACTGCTTTCACTAATACAGCTATTTAAATAATACAGCCATTTCCTTAGCCTGTAAGATGTATCTTTTAATATTTTTACCAAAACTTTTCTGTGCCTTTAACATTTTCAGTTTAGGAGTTTCTCTTCTTTCCCGCCTTAACTGGGTTTATTCTGAGGCATTCTTTTAAGATGTTGTAAATTTTGTGTGCATTTTTCTATGTTCATCCTTCACATATGTATTAATGGTGTATAAAAAAGCTATTGATTTTCTTTTTCCAAAATACAGAACATAACAATGTTTTATAGTACTTGCATAGTTTTACAGGAAGCGTTGCTCATTTTTTTCTCATTCAGTATAATGTTGTCTACAGTTTTGTCATATCTTTATTATGTTCAGATGTTCTTTCTCTTTTTAGTTTCTTGAAGAACTTTATTATGAAGGTATATTGAACTTTGACAAATACACTTTTCTCCTTGTTGAGATGGTTCTTTAATATCTGCACTTAAGACTGTTTCAGTGTTATAAATTAATTGGTTTGCATATGAAAGAAATTAATCTTTTTTCCCAGATGAAATAGAAATGATACATAATCTTTATGTGTTTTTTAATTCAATATGCAAATATTTTATCGAAAACTTTAACATCTATGTTTATAAGGAGAATTGCCTACAGTTTCATTGTAATTGTATGTTTCTAATCAGTTTTGCCATCAGGATAATTCAGGATTTACAGCATTTGTTCCCTTTTTTTTTTAATGCAATAGTTTGAGAAATACTGCTATGACATGCTTCTTAGCAGTGAATGTGTCTGGTTCTAGAATGGTTTTTTTTTATTTAATGGTGAGACTTTTTATTTCTGCTTAGTTGTGTTGATTGTGAGGTTGTTTATTTTAGTGATAGTTTTATGTCATATTTTTGAATTTATATATTTCTTACAGTTTTTCAGGCATTTTATACTAAATTTATAAAGTATTCCCTAATAGTTTTGGGGATCTTATTAGACTCGTTGTAAGAATTCAATTTTCATATCTACTGTTACTAGTTTGTTTCGTCTTCATTGTTCATTTGGTGTAAGACTTTGTCAGTCTTAGTTCTTCAAAATATTAACTCTGGTTAACTTGTTTGAAGTATTGTTTTTAATTTATCAATTTAACCTATGTTCTTGTAATCTGCTATATTTGTGTTTTATTTTCTTTGTTTTTCCAGAATCTTGAGGCATATTCTAGGGTATTTATTGGAGATCTGATTTGTATTTTTCCTGTGTATATTTAGTGTGTACATGTACATGTTTGTGTGTGTGTGTGTTTGTGTGTGTGTGTGTGTGTGTGTGTGTGCACCTGAGTGCTTATATATATAAAGGACAGAGGTATAAGGTGGGAGTTTTCAGTCCATTTTATTTTTTGAAGCATGATAAAAATATCTGGTAATTGGCTGGCACAAAAAGTCTAGGCATTAGACTACTTTTCTTTACTTCTCTTGACACTTGGCAATAGATCCATGCCATCTAAGCTTTAACTCAGGTTCTAGTGACCAAAAATTAGGTTCTCAAGTTTGTGGGTGGGCACTTTGCCTTTTGAGTTATATCCCCAGGTCTTTGAGTTTTTGTTTTTTTTTGGTTTTTTTTTTTTGTTTGTTTTTTGTTTTTAATGTAAGTTCTTATCCACTTTAAATTTTCTTGATTTCTTTAATGACCCATGGTTCATCTGAAAGTATATTAGCCTCCAGATGTTTATGTAGTTTTACTTTCCTTTCTAAACTTGGGGGTTTTGTTTTGTTTTGTTTTGTGAGTGTTATGCCTGCATGCATGTCTGTGAAACATGTGGTGGTTTGGTATTCAGGTCAGAAGAGGTCAAAAGAGAGTATTGAGCCTCTTAGAACTGGGCATATAGATGATCATGAACTTCCATGGGAGTGTTAGAGCCTCTGAAACATCAACTAGGATTCTTAATTGCTGAGCCATTTCTTTAGTTTCCCTATGCTTTTTCTTACTATTGAATTCTGGTTTTATTCCATTATTTTGTAATAAGATACAAGGAATTATTTCAACATTTATTGTATTTGTTAAATCCCAATTTAATGCTGATAACATGATTGATTTTAATAATGATTCCTTGTGCTTCAAAGAATTGTTTTCCCTCTTTGCCAGATGAGATATTCTGTACCTGTCTATTAAATTAATCTGTGGGATAAGTTTCTTTTCTGATATTTTTTGCTTGTTTGTTTAAAGGCTCTATTAGAGGATGAGAATTGGCTACTAAAGTTCTACATGATTATTGCCTCAGACAAAATCACTTATTCCTTTAAAAGAAAGTGTTTCTTTTGTAAAGTTGGGAACCTCACCATTCAGTACAAAAATATGTACAAATTATATTTTCTTGATGAGTCTACCTATATAGCGGCTCTTTTTATCTAATCTTGCAAGCTTTGCTTGAAGTCTCCTTTATTAGATATAAAAATAGGTAAGCCTTTTCCGGTAACATACAGATTGAAACACAACAGTGTAAAAGATACAAAATTATCAGTAATAATAAAAATAAGAACCAAAAGAAAATAAACAGTAGCATAAAAACAATGCTATATTTTCTATCATTTAGTACTTCCTAGTTGTGATGAGTTGAGGCAGAGGTCTTTAGTCCTTTGCTCTATGTTGC
Organism: Arvicanthis niloticus; assembly: GCF_011762505.2. Classification (NCBI taxonomy): domain Eukaryota; kingdom Metazoa; phylum Chordata; class Mammalia; order Rodentia; family Muridae; genus Arvicanthis; species Arvicanthis niloticus. Next base: position 1,906,645 of record NW_023045021.1, read on the forward strand.
AAAAAAAAAAATTCTGATTTTTGGATGTTACTTTCCTTGTACAGAGCTTTATGTCATTATTTCTGAGAGGATGCAAGACGTATAGTGCTAGACTGACTGGGATAGATGAGTTGAGGCAGAGGTCTTTAGTCCTTTGCTCTATGTTGCAAAAAAAAAAATTCTGATTTTTGGATGTTACTTTCCTTGTACAGAGCTTTATGTCATTATTTCTGAGAGGATGCAAGACGTATAGTGCTAGACTGACTGGGATAGAAGGAACCAATGGGAACACACAAGGCTCTAGAACTAAGTAGATGAGATGAATGATGTTAACAACAGACGTTATGGTTGTAGAGTATGAGCCAAGTGTATGCAGGGAGGATAGGTAGAATAGGTTGGAGTGACAGTTGAAGGACCAACTAGTCTAGGTTCCACAGCTAGGAATGGGAGTAGACAAGGACTCTGACGGGGATGAGATGAGCTCACAAAATGGAGCTTCCTGCCTTTTCCATATGTTCAGGAAGTAGTACAGTGGGTCAGTGTGTTCCAAGGACTGGTTAGGAGGGTAGGAAGAGCTGCTGCTTTAGTCCTCTCTCTTAGAGCAGGGAGGTCCTGGGGTTGGGGTGGAGGTAGTTGGCTGAGCAAATTCTGATGTCTCCTGAGAGAACTGACCAGAGGCCTGTAGCAGAGGTGAGAGTAGCTAGTTGTGGTCGGTAAATAGGAATTGGGGAGGAGTCTAGGTTTCCTGGCTAGGGAAAAAGGGGCAAACAGGTTTGTGTGTGTGTGTGTGTGTGTGTGTGTGTGTGTGTGTGTGAGAGAGAGAGAGAGAGAGAGAGAGAGAGAGAGAGAGAGAGAGAGAGAGAGAGAGAAAGAGGGGTATGTTAGGTTAGCTATATAAGTTATATAAGTGCAAGTTAGGTTTATGGAATAAACAAAGTGAATTTTATGTCACTGGATATTTTACTTTACTTTCTGCTGTGTGAGACAGGTTATAATATATCCCTAACTAGTCTAGCTATATATCTAAATAGAGTCTTGAATTTCTGATCATCCTACCTCCATCTCAAAGTGTTAGAATTGTAAGTGTGCATATACATACTTTGTTTTTGTAGTGCTGGGGAGAGAACTCAGGACTTCGTGAATGATAAGTAAATATTTTGCCAACTGAGCTGCATTTTGAACCCTACTCCTAAATTTTCTAAAAGAAATACTTCATTATTGCTTTCTGAACATCTTGAATATGATCTATTTGTTGTGTTGTTATGATTATTTATATACTGTTGTGCTTTCTGTCAGACAGGAGATTTTAGAGTTTTCATATTGTATGGTTATAAGGAATTCAGAATCAATAACCCAGAAACTTGGGATAAGTATATAGAGGAACCAATATGTTACATATTTACTTTGTTTTCTTTGGCAGATGAATTCATATGTTTGCCGAATATGCTCTCGTGGGGATGAAGGCGATAGGTTTCTGCTCTGTGATGGCTGCAATGATAATTACCACATCTTTTGCCTATTGCCACCACTTTCTGAAGTCCCCAAGGGGGTATGGAGGTGCCCAAAGTGTATCTTAGCGGTAAGATTTGTCCATCTTAGACAGTTTAATCATGACCTAGTCAATTTCTTTTATCTATCCTTTTGGACTGAAATAGACTAAAATTAGTAGAGAAGATTTTGATTAGCTTATACTGAGTAAGAATAATTGGACAGAGTAACTAAACGATGATAATGATTTACATGAAGTAGATAAAATCATAATTTATAAATTGTGAAAATGTTAGCCAAAAGGAAAAAATTATTTAGTGAATATTGAAAGAACTTAAACATGTTTAAAAATGTAAAGTTTTTAATGTAAAATACTGAATGCAGCCTGAAAACCCACTTTCTTTCTTTTTTCTTTATTCATTAATTTATTTATTCATTTTATATCCCAGTTGGAGCCTACACTCCCTCCTCTCCTCCCAGTTCCACCCTCACAACCCCTCTCCCCAAATCCTCCTCAGAGACAGGAAGTCCCCCATGGGTATCATACCACCCTGGAACATCCAAATGCAGTAGGACTAAGCATATCCTCTCCCACTCACTGCCCTATAAGGCAGACCAGCTAGGAGAAGGGGATGCAAAGGCAGCAACAGAGTCAGAGACAGACCTCATTTCAGTTGTTAGGGGACTCACATGAAAACTAAGCTGCATATCTACTACATATGTTTAAGGGGCCTAAGTCTAGCCCCTGCATGTTCTTTGGTTGATGGTTCAGACTCTGAGCTCCCATGTACCTAGACTAGGTGCCTCTGTAGGTTTTCTTGTGGTGTCCTTTACCTCTCCAGCTCTCTCAGTCCTATTCCCCACTTTTCCACAACACTTCTAGAGTTCCACCTAGTGTTTGGGTGTGGTTCTCTGCATCTGTTTTCATCCAATGCTAGATGAAGCCTCTCAAGGAGACAGTTAATGCCAGGTTACAAGCATAGCAGATTGTCACTAATAGTGTCAGAGCTTCTCTCTCATGGGATGGGTCTCAAGTTGACCCAGTCATTGGTTGGCTGTTCCCTTAATCTCTGTATGCACATCCTGTAGACAGGACAAATTTTGGGTTGAAGGTTTTGTGGGTGGGTTAGTGTTCCATCCGTCCACTGGAAGTCTTGCCTGGCTACAGGAGGTGACCACTTAAGTCTCCATATCCCCAGCTGGTAGAAGCCTCAGCTAAGGTCACCTCCATAGACTCCTGGGAGTCTCCCTTGTCTCAGCTCTCTTGCTCATCCCAGAGATGCCAACCCAGTGATTTTTCATTCTCCCAGTCTTCTCCTCATACCTGATCCCTATCCATGATCCCCTCCCCATCCCTTCTCTTATGCCTCCCTTTATTCACTTCTGATATCTATTTTATTTCTCCCTCTGAGTGTAATTCAAGCATCCTCCCTTGGGCCCTTCTTGTTTCTTAGTTTCCTTTGGGTCTGTGGATTACAGCATGCAGTTCATGGCTAATATCCACTTATATGTGAATACATATCATATGTGTCTTTCTGGGTTTGGGTTACTTCACTCAAGACGATATTTTCTATTTTCTACCGATTTGCCTGCAAAGTTCATGATATCTTTGTTTTTAATAGCTACACAATACTACTTAATAGTTACACAAGAGTATTCCATTGTGTAAATTCTTTACCCATTTTTCAGTTGAAGGACATCTAGATTGTTTGCAGTTTTTGGAATTCCATTTATTACAAATACAAGTGTTGTGAACATAGTGGGGCCTGTGTTCCTGTGGTATAGTGGAGCATCTTCTGGGTATATGCCCAGGAGTAGTATAACTGGGTCCTCAGGTAGTGCTATGTCCAATTTTCTGAGGAAACACCAGACTGATTTCCAGAGTGGTTGTACCAGCTTGCAATCCCATCAGCAATGGTAGAGTGTTCCCCTTTCTCCACATCTGCTGTCACTTGAGTTTTTGATCTTACCCATTCTGACTGTTAGAAGGTAGAATCTCAGGGTGGTTGTGATTTGCATTTCCCTGACTAAGGATTTTGAACATTTTTTAAGTGTTTCTCAGCCATTCGAGATTGCTCTGTTATGAATTCTCTGTTTAGCTCTGTAGCTCGTGTTTAATTGGGTTATTTGGTTTGTTGGAGTCTTAGCTTCCTGAGTTCTTTATGTACTTTGGATATTAACCCTCTGTTGAATATAGGGTTGGTGAACATCTATTCCTGATCTGTATGTTGCCATTTTGTCCTATTGACAATGTCCCTTGCCTTACAAAAGCTTTTCAGTTTCATGAGAATGCTTTTATCAAATGTTGATCTTAGAGCCTGAACCATTTGTATTCTCTTCAGGAAATTTTCTCCTGTGCCAATGTGTTCCTCATTTCTCTTCTATTAGATTTAGTGTGTCTGATTTTTATGTTTCTGGTTTTTTCTTTTCTTTTTTTTTTTTTCACCTTTTGGTTTAACCTTACTGGATTTTTTTGTTGTTGTTCTTTTTTCTTTTTAGGAGTGTAAGCGTCCCCCTGAAGCTTTTGGCTTTGAGCAAGCTACACAAGAGTATACTTTGCAGAGTTTTGGTGAGATGGCTGATTCCTTCAAGGCTGACTACTTCAACATGCCTGTACATGTATGTGACTGAATTATTAATGTCTCCTAGTCTTATGAAAACAAATATCAGTGAACCACGGCTAGCTTTTCACCTATTCTCATAGATGGTACCTACAGAAGTTGTGGAAAAGGAATTCTGGAGGCTACTGAGCAGCATTGATGAGGATGTGACAGTTGAGTATGGAGCAGATATTCACTCGAAAGAATTTGGCAGTGGGTTTCCTGTCAACAATAGCAAATGGAACTTATCCCCTGAAGAAAAGGTAATACATCTATTAGTAGCTACTAAAATATGAGTAAAAGGAGTCATATTAGCACTCAAATTTTTCTGTCATTAGGTTTTTTCACATTGTATTATTCCTACGTGATATTTATAACTACATAAATATGTCAGTAATAGAATTTTCATATACTTGTTACTGTCTTTTTTTTCCTGGTGTATCTAGACATTAAAATACTTTTATCAGTTAAGCAGTTACAGTATTAACCTCTTTTTAAATATCAATATTAAAACTTTGCCCTTTTCAGTCATATGGTCAAATTTTGTATGGATTTATACTGCTCCCTCTTTATTGAAAATAGAATCTTTTCTCCTACAAATATATCCTTACTACATTTTCTCCTCTCTCTACTTCAAGTTTCTCCCCAGTACCCTCACCTCTAAATCTACTCCATTTCTGTCTCTGATTAGAAAAGAACAGCTTCTAAGAGATAATAAACAAACATGACAAAATAAAGTCTAATAAATCAAAATACATTTTGTAGAAGTTGGACAAGGTAACTTCATGGAAGGAAAAGAGTCCCAAGAGGAGACACAAGGATCAGAGACCCACTTATTCACACACTGAGGAGTCCAATAAAAATATAAAACCAAAAGCTGTTTTAGATCTGAGAAAGCCCTGTGATTACTGCTTCAGTCTTAGTGAGTACATATGAGTCTTATTCAGTTGTTTTAGAGGGCCTTATTCTTCTTGTGTCCTTTGTTCCCTCTATCACTAACACTCCTCCTCTTCCACAGGGTTCCCTGAGCTCTAAGGGGAGGAATTTGATGGAGATATCCCATTTAGTGCTGGGTGTTTCAAGTGTCTGTCTGTCTGTCTGTCTGTCTGTCTGTCTCTGTCTCTGTCTGTCCCTGCCTCTGTCTCTCTTTCTCTCTCTCTCTTCTCCCCTCTTCTCTTTCTCCTTCTTTCCTTTCCTCCCACCTGCCTTTCCTTCCTCCCCTGTCTCTCCTTTTCTTTCTCTCTCTGGCATCCCATCTAGAGATGAGTATTTCAAGATCTTGCTCTTTCTCTGCATAATGTCTGGCTGTGAGTGTCTGTATTTGTTCTAATTTATTGCAGGAGAAATCTTCTCTAATGGTAGATAGCTATCTAGTCTCTGGTTCTTGGTCACTCAAGGTCTGTTATGAAAGGCTTCCATTTTGTTGAGGAACCTTAAGTCAAATCATACATTTGTTGGTTATTCCTACAAAGTTTGTGCCACTTTTGCACTATCATATTTTACAGGCAGGACTGCTCTGTTGATCAAAGGGTTTGTGGCTGCCTTGGTATTTACTCCTTCAGCAGCCTGCAAAGTACCTTTTCATAGCAAGACTTTAGAATGTAGGGATGAATGCTCAGGGTAAGTATCAGCCCTATCTCTTTATGTTCAATAAGTTGTGTGGGTGTTGATTTCTGCAATGGGGCCCTAATGTCAGCTTGTGGAGAGCATTTATTGTCAAGACAACAGGCTGGATTGTTTGAGGATTTTCATGGTATCCCTTTGGTCAATAACTAAATTGGATGGAGCCCAGTATCAGTACTAGTAGCTTCATTTGGTGACAAGAGATAGCTAGTTGAGATTCCATCTCCCTCATTATTTAAAGACCTTATTACGGTAGTATTCATATATTTTATGGAGTTTCTACTTACACTAGATTTTCGTATTAAGTGTCAGATGCCCTGAAGTTTTATGTCTTTCCCTACATTTCCATTTACTTCTGCCAGAGATATTCATGTGTTCTCTCTACTCACTTTGAAAATATCTATGATCTCTTAGACTAGGGATTGTAGCTTGGATATCATTTACTTAATGGCTAATATCCATTATGACCAGAATACTTACCCTACTTATCTTTCTGATCTGGGTTACCTTCCTCTGAATGATCAATTATTTGATTATTTGCTTGTTTATTTATTATTTGGTTCCTCATTTCCATGAATATATCATAATGCCATTTTTTTCCTTCATTCATCCCAATAAGTTTCCCCTTCTCCACTCCTCCCATTTCCCCCTCTTTAATCTCACTTCCTTCCACATCTACTATTCTTTTGTATTTGTTATTGCTTTCTTTTGTTTCAAGCAAAACATCAGGCCTCTTAGTTATATCAACCAAAGACAGCACAACAAGTTACAGTAGGACAAGACACAACCTTTTTATCAAGGCTGGACCAGGCAACCCCAGTAGGTGGAAAAGAGGACCAAAGGCAGGTGAAAGAGTAAGAGATGAATGCCCTCATTCCCATTATTACGAATCCCACAAGAACATAAAGCTGACACAAACCATAGCACTTACATAGGGGATATAGATATAGCATACAGGGTCCAGAAGTGTAGCTTTAGTATCTGTGAGTCCTCTGAGCGCTGCTTAGTTTATTTTGTGGGACTTGTTCTCCTGGTGTCCTTGACCCCTCTGGCTTCTACAAACCTTCCTCCCGCTCTTCCAAAGTATTCCTGTGGCTCCCCTTAATTTTTGGTGGTGTGTCTCTGCATCTGCTCTCATCAGTTGCTAGATGACTACTTTTTGATGATAATTGGGCATTTAATGTTATTTAATGGTTTGACAGTGAGACATATCTGCTCCGGACAGCATCCCTTCTTGGTTCAAAGAAGATACTAAGCATCTTCACCTCCAGGCAAGGTTGCTTATTGTGGCAAGGTAGCCACTGGGCAAAAAATTGCCCATTTCATCTGCAGGCAATATTGTCCAGAGAAGGAGATATTTTGCAGCTGTTGGGTTTGCTGAGACAGGGTCAGCGGTTGTTCAAGTAATTCTGCTTTACAAGTCTGTAGATAGATGATCCTTAGCCAAAAGGCCAAAGACAGATGCTCCTAGGTGTTGAAGAGTGGGGGACTGTCCAGGTAGTCAACTGTCTCTACAAATTGGTAAAGTTTTGAGACCTATGTTTTGTGCTCCCTGTATTTTCAGGTAATATTTAAGTTGTACTCGGATTTCTGATGGTGTTGAAATCTTGTTTTAGTCTCATAATCAAAGTCAAGTAGTTTTAACATTGGGAGAGAGATGACATGGTTTTCAGGTGGCAACCTCAGGCTAAAAATCTAAACATAATCCAGGGATAGAATGATAATTCTTTCAGTTAGGAAATATGGTACTTTGACAAATTGATGGACTACACATCATTTGTACCTCATACTGTGTGATTTACTTAGTTGCTATGGTTTTGTTCAATTTATATCTGGGAGAAGAATTTATTTTTATTTTTTATTGGACAGAAAAGGTGAATTGTAGAGGGAGGTGTTCCCTATTGGTTCTTTATTTGGTCAGTAAAGGTGGCCGGGAGGCTATTTCTTGGCGGAAAGGACAGAAAGGACAGGTGGGACTTCCTGGTCCCAGGAGGAAAAGGAGATGCAGAGAAAGAGGGGGCTTTTCCTGCCATGGTTTGAAACGGGAAGCACACCACTCCGGGCAGCTAGCCAAGAGGTGGGTGGAGGCTAGCTGATATGAGCCATTAAGCTTAGGGCAAGAGGAGAGAAGGGGATAATAAATTGTTAAGGGGACACATTTTCAGACAGGAAGTTTTTGATCCCAGCAATTGTGCTAGTAGGTAAATTCTAAAGTAATAAAGCTGTCTGAGTGTTTTTCACCTGTGGAGCAGAGGTGAGTCTAGAGAGAGAAGCTGGGTTGGTACTGGCAGCTTGGCGACCTGGAGGGGACAGAGTGCTGGCAGCAGCTCCAGGGTCACAGCTCCTGGGAGAGCCGGTATCATGATTTTAAAACTACCCATAGCAAGTTTCCATTGGTAATTATTATTAAGATTAAATAATAATTACTACGTATGTTGAATTAAACTTAAGTTAGAATATCTTAGACAAAACAGGCAAAAGACAAATGAGATAAAATAGCTTAATATTAACATTTATAAAGAATCCTTACGGGGTCATGTGAACCTTCATTTGCATTATGATTTTTAACATGGTTATACTTTCGTAGAAAAGAAAAATTATACTCAGAAGTCATACATACACCTCCTAAGCAACTACAAATTATGGGATACATTATATTCTAAGAACACAGTTATTTTTGTCTATAGATCTGGCTCATTTTACCTTTCTCAGGCCAATCTTACTCCCTACCTACAATGTAACTCTCTGACTCAATAGGAGTATGCTGCCAGTGGTTGGAATCTCAACGTGATGCCACTGCTGGATCAGTCTGTTCTCTGTCACATCAATGCAGACATCTCAGGAATGAAAGTGCCTTGGTTATATGTGGGCATGGTGTTTTCAGCATTTTGTTGGCATATTGAGGATCACTGGAGTTACTCCATTAACTACCTGCACTGGTGAGTGAGACACCAATACCTGGAATATATCAAGACACCTCCCTCCTATGTACAAGAATGCATCTAAACTTTATCTCTTCTCTCTGGCAGGGGAGAACCAAAGACCTGGTATGGAGTACCTTCTCTAGCAGCAGAACACTTAGAGGATGTTATGAAGAGACTCACACCTGAGTTGTTTGACAGCCAGCCTGACCTCCTACACCAACTTGTCACTCTGATGAATCCCAACACTCTGATGTCACATGGAGTGCCAGTGAGTACCTGGAAATGAGGCTCAAGGGGAAAATGCAGCTTTTTCAAAACATGTGCACACACATACACACACATATACACGCACACAAACTACACACACACCACACAGAAGAATGTTTTTGTTTTTGTTTATGTTTTTGGTTTTCTTTTTGAGTATTGGCAGGCCATCACATATGTGGTTCTCTTACAATGCTTCTTTCAAGTTACAGAAAAAGAAAAAAGAGAAATAGGATTGTTATATAATATATATATATAGGATTGTTATATAAGTTTATCTTAAAAACCTAGTCTAGAACCAGTTTTGTTTTAACATTACTGAGCATATATTCTAACTTTATAAGACCTGAATGGGGGATATTGAAGTTACATTATAGATTTGGGAAATTTAATTATTTTATGTCTTGTTTTACAAGAGAATTTTTGGAAAACAAAGTACTATATTTTGCAACGTTTTGTACTTTTCCTAATTCAGACTTTTAGCTCTGTGTTTTTTCTGGCTGTACAAATATGTAAATATTTCTTAGTTTCTTTATCTGAGCAGAATGAAATTGGAACTTCTAATGCTCCCTCTTGTTCTGACATTTTCTGGTATTTCACATGTTTTGTTTTATTTCTTAATTTTACCCATTTCAAAAGAAAAAAAATAATGCTGAATATCAATGATGCAACTATCCAGGCATGTAATTATAAATTTGTCTTGCTTCATCATTCCAGGAACAATATTTATAATTTTTTTCATATATACTTAGCACAGGCTTCCATCGTTGGAATTTTTTAAAGTTTATAGTTAAACTTTATCAGTTTACTAATTATGTAGAGTAACATTTTATTATGTTTTTGTATTTAACTTTATCATTTACCGTATCAGCCTTTCTATGAGAACCTCTTGATCTTTGTTTCTTGCGACATATTTTACTTTTTCTGATACTACTAGAGTCATCTGCCTTTATTTCATCACTAGTCTTACAGTATACTTGTGACTTTGTATTAAAGAATGCTAGTTTGTTTTTTGTTTTTTTCTTTTTGTTTTTGTTTTGTTTTGTTTTGTTTGTACCTGTGGTACTTTTCGGTCATTTTGTCTTTTTTTTTTTGAGAAAGTAATGCTACAAAGGAAAGTATCTACCATCTACTGGATTAGGTATACAAGTAAAACTCTTTCCACAAGAAAACCACATAAAAGATTCTTAGTTAAGTCAGGTATTGCAAAATATGCTTTTGATTCTAATTTTTAGGAGTCTAAAGAACATAATCTAGATGTTTTTGCAGACAGCCGAAACACTGTAACACATACAAAAAGTAAAAAGAAAAAAATTAAAATAAATAAAATTATTAAAAAATGAAAAACAAAACAGCAACTGTCCATGAAGTGGAATGTTCATTACAGCCAAGAACTTATTTGAGTAAGAGGAATTAGCAACTGTCTTTATAACAAGTTGGTCAAAGGAGCAAAGGTATAAAACAAACAAAAAGGCTCAATACCTATAAAACTATGGTTGCTAACAGTATAACAATGTATATATAGGATAGGAGGGAGGGAGAGAAGATATTTTAGAAAATAATAAAAGAACAATTGCGTAATTTAAAAGTAAATATCCAATAAGCTCAAATATTGGAAACTAGAAACAGCAGATGGTACTGTACAGATTTTTAGTCTCTATGAATTCATTCTCTACGTAGTTCTTAAAAACAAACATTCTTAAAGTAGGTGACCTATTATGGATAACTAGTTTCTCTTGGTATAACTTCAATGGAGTTAATCCTTATTAAAGAATATGTCAGTACATCACTGCTTTTTGTGGATACATAGTCCTTCATTCTATAGAAAGTCATATTTTCTTTACACTTTCCTAAGCTGATGAACCACCCAGCTAATTTACTTTTGGCTGTGGTGAATGATTCTGTTGTGAACATTTGTTTACAAATATCTGTTTAAATCTTTGTTTTCAATTGTTTGGTGGATACTCAAGTATTATTGCATAATCAATGCACAGTTCTCTAACATTTTGAGAAACCAACATGCTACAGCAGCCTCATGACCATTTTACATTCCTGCTAGCTGTGTATATATTCCTAATGCTTCCATATTCACATATGTGTTTTCTGTTTTGTTTTGAATGATGACCAAGACTTCTGTTCTCTGTATTTTTTCACAGTTGTGAAAAATTGATTTATTCATAATGCCATTCATATTTTGACTTTCATTTCACTAATAACTTATTGTGTAGAGTGTCTTCTTACTTGCTTGACAAACCTCATAACAATGTTTTCTTTTTTTATGTCCTATTGAACTTTGTTCGTTTAGCAGTACAATGGATTGTCTTAAACAAAAATCTGACTTTTCATTTGAGTCTTTCAGATAATCTCTGTTTTGAGAAATGATTTAAGTTTGGTTTTAAAATTGCTTTAGCTATTGCCACTTGCATCAACAAAATGTGAAAGTCAGATATGAGAGCTTAGAATTTGATTTCCTGGTTTTTTGTTGTTGTTTGTTTTGTTTTAGGGGGGTTGGCTAAGAATGTTTTTGATATTGTATTTTCTTTTCTTTGAATTCTACATCATTTTGCTTTATAGATTCTTCTGAGTATATCACATTTAGTCTTCACAATCTTATTTTCTTTCTTCACTCATACATTTAAAGATAGTCTTTTATTTCTAATGTTTCCCTTCTTAAGTCCATAACAGAATTTGGTGGCATTCATAAGTTTATATTTATCATTATTTCTAACATACACTACTTCTGGTTTTTCTTCTATATTTCAGGTTGTTCGTACAAACCAGTGTGCAGGGGAATTTGTCATTACTTTCCCTCGTGCTTACCACAGTGGCTTTAACCAAGGCTATAACTTTGCTGAGGCAGTAAACTTTTGCACTGCTGATTGGGTAAGTCTAGGATATGGTGGGCCTGCAGGTAGAACAGTATAAAGAATATGAGTAGGGGTTATTTTAGAGAAACTACACTTCATAGTTTCCAGGTAGCCATGTAGAATCTTAAACACACTTACAGCTACCTGTTGGACGCCAGTGTATTGAACACTACCGCCATCTCCGGCGCTATTGTGTCTTCTCCCATGAGGAGCTCATCTGCAAGATGGCTGCATTCCCAGAGAAGTTGGATCTAAATCTAGCAGTGGCAGTTCACAAGGAGATGTTCATTATGGTACAGGAGGAGCGTCGCCTACGAAAGACCTTGTTGGAGAAGGTGGGTGGCAGAAAGTAGGGCTAAGGACTCATCAAGTATATACTATGTTAGAGACACAGACCAATATTGAGTAAGCACTTTATGCCTTCTCTTTAATTCATGCTATTGGAAATGTAAGGGCAAAAACTGTATGTGTTTATGTGTCTTTCTTCCAATTTCTCTACAGCTATCCTTACAAGGTTAAGCCCACAGCAGGGCTCAGTATTGGCTGTGGTGGGGTGTCCACAACACTGCTCCTAGTCTTTACAGTATATGTGGGTTGAACACCCCCAGGGCATCACGGAAGCTGAGCGAGAGGCCTTTGAGCTACTCCCAGATGATGAGCGTCAGTGCATCAAGTGTAAAACCACGTGTTTCCTATCAGCCTTGGCCTGTTATGACTGTCCAGATGGTCTTGTCTGTCTTTCCCATATCAATGATCTGTGCAAGTGCTCAAGAAGCCGACAGTACTTACGGTGAGTATGGGTCTATTATATGAAAGAGATAGAGGAAATGCAGATCTAGCCCATATATTCTTTTTCTGGTCTTCCTCCAGGTACAGGTACACATTGGATGAACTGCCTGCTATGCTACAAAAGCTGAAGATTCGGGCTGAGTCATTTGACAACTGGGCCAACAAAGTACAAGCAGCCCTACAGGTAGAGGACGGACGGAAACGGAGTGAGTAACAGAAATTGAAGAACCTTTAAGCTATGATCAGTTATTATTTATTTATTTATTTACTTATTTATTATTTACTTTCTCTGATATTCTAAAAAGCTTACATCTTTCCATAACACTCTTTTGGAACTTCAACTCTTTTTAGGTTTTGAAGAGCTAAGAGCACTGGAATCTGAGGCTCATGATAGACGATTTCCTAATAGTGAGTTGCTTCAGCGACTGAAGAAATGCATAACTGAAGCAGAGGCTTGTATTTCTCAAGTTCTAGGACTGGTCAGTAACTCAGAGGACAGGTATGTTAGAAAAGCAAGCAAAAGTGATTAGGGACTTACTTCACTGGTAGAATGTTTGACAAGCAAGTGTTAGACCCTGGGATGTCATGAGCTTCAAAAATGAAAGAGGGGAAAAAAGCAGACAAAAGTAGGTGACTATATGAAAATAAATAACAAAAAATCTGTGTAGGCTAAAAGAGAATCCTTATAATAAAAATTTATATGTTGTATATGCCCAATTGGAATTCAAAACGTAGACTTCTCAACTTAAGAAGAGTGTCTCTGGTCTTTAAGAGGGCTTCTTACCTTGTTAGAGGTTTAGTTCCCAGTAAGTAAATGGTTTATAACTGCTTCTATCTTCAGTTCCAGGAGACAGGACATGCTCTCTGTATTCCACAGACATACACATGGCATATACTGTTGCTCAGATTCCCATACAAGTTTTAAAAAGAAGAGATTCAATATTGGGCAAAATGATGAGAATTAAAATATAATAGAACAAAGTGCAGCATGAACTAGGAATTATTAAAGTGGATATTTTCAGATATACTTTAGAACATTACTGTGCATGGCTGTGAAAACAAAAGATGCCCTACATGTTAGCAAATCTTATAGAATTGTTAAGATCAGAATCACTTGTGTAAGTGGGGTTTTATTAACCATAATATCATTCAAGAGAAACACACCAACCCCATTAAGTACTTAACTACCTTCAGCCCCTCGGTAAAGGGTAATGTAAATCCTCTCTTCCATATATAATGAAGTTAGGATGGTGCTTAGCTTTTAAATTTTTCATTAAAATATGGTTTCATCATGGGGTAACCTTTCCCAAGACCCTACTCCCACTCCTTTTCAAATTCATGACCTTCTGTTTTTTAATTATCACACACACACATAAACATACACACACACACACACACATACACACACACACAAATAAATAGATAAATGCAATATGCTGAATCTATTTAGTATTGCTTTTGTCTACAAGGTTTTAGAGCTGAAGGTTAAGGATTTGGATCAATGGGTCAATTTCTGGATCAGATTATGTATTCCTCTCTCAGCAGTATTTTATTTACTATATCTTTTCATCTAGTTATGAAGCCCCTAATATTTTCCTGTGTCTATTGGTTGCATCTCTGTTCAAGTCTTACATAGGCAGCCATCTGTACTGTTATGGTGTTAATGGTACCAGGGGAAAACTTCTGTTCTTTCTAGAAACAACATCTTGCAGCAGAACTTTTTGGTTATTTTGCTGTTATAATATTTTTATCCCTTCTTGCATGATGTATATTGAGCTTTAGGTGCAGATATTATGTTGTAGATATATTTGTAGGAATTAAGTAGGTACCCCATGACCACTTGTTCTTTGTATTTTGGCCAGTTATGGTTTGAGTAATGGTCTCTAACTGCTGCTTAGTGAGGCATCTTTAGTGATGGGTCAGAGCTACACTTATTTATAGGCATATATATGTGGTACTTTGAATGCAAGTAAGCTTACACTTGTTCATGAAAATAAAAATCATGCATTCTTGTGTAGTATCTGTATTACCATTGCTGAGCATGATATTCCCCTTGTTTAGCAGGTATGTATGTATATATGTATGTATGTATGTATGTATGTATGTATGTATGTATGTATGTTTGTATGTATTATCTTAAACACTTACCACCCACCCCCTCACAGAGTCCCTTCCCCATCTGTCTACCCTTTTCCTCTATGTGGACTTCCATCTTTCTGGGTATTCTCCACCCTGGTATATCAATCAAGTCTCTGCAGGGTTAGGTACATCCTCTCCCACTGAGGTCAGACAAGGCAGCCCTGTTGGGGAGCAGATACCACAGTTAGACTACAGCTTTAGGGAAGAGCATCCACTCCAGTATCCCTGCAGGGCATTCAGTCCTTCCCCCTCAACTCTTCCATAAGGGTCCTTGACCTCCATCCAATGTTTGGTTGTGGATAGCTACATCTGTTTCAGTCAGCTGCATGCAGAGCATCTAAGAAGATAGATAGTTATGGAAAATAGTCTTGAACACATTGGCACAGGGGAAAAGTTCCTGAACAGAACACCAGTGGCTCAAAGCTCTAAGATCAAGAATTGACAAATGGGACCTTAAGAAAGTGAAAAGCTCTGTAAAGCAAAGGGTACTGTCATTAGGACAAAATGGCAGCTTACAGATTAAAAAAAGACCTTCACTAACCCTACATTCAACAGAGGACTAATATCCAAAATTATAAGTATTGAAGAAGTTGTTTAACAGTCTTTCATTCCAATTAGACAAGATTGGAGACTGGTTCTCACCAAAATATAAGTATGACTTTTGTACCTGGATACGGATTGAACTCAGATTCTCATGCTTCTGAGGCAAAATATTAGTGATCTAGGCCCACCCTTATCAATCATTAATAAAGAAAATTCATAAAGAATTTCTTTAGGCAGATCTTACAGAGACATTTTTCTCAATAGAGAATCCCTCTTCCCAAATGACTTTGTTAAGTTAACATAAAACTAGCCAGATCACCAGCTATTTGTTTTTCTTCCTTTAGGAACTTTCTGTTCAGTTCTACAGTATATTTTTTAGAAGAGAATTTTTGTTACTTGACAATAGCTTTTTAAATTTTTTTGTATAGTCCACACACTCTTTCAGTTGTGTATCTTGCAAGTATGTGGACTGCTTCTTCACTGGCTAGAGAAATTTTAGTTTCATTAAATCCTATTTTTTTAGTTGTTGATTTTATTTTTTGTGCTAACAAAGACCATATAAAGTTTTTACCTGTGACATAAGTTAAAATGAACTTCTTCTTTCTAAGAATTATGGGTTATCAGGTTTGATGTTAAGATTTTCATTCATTTTCACATGGGCTTTTTAAATTGTGAGAAGTGTTGTAGAAAATTTTAACTTCAATCCAGAGTAAAAAGCTGCCATTGATTTAGAGTCAAAAAAAAAAAAAAAAAGAAAAAAGAAAACCATGGTCCTGTAAGAGCTGGCCAAATGGAGTTTAAAACAACCCAAATAAAACATAATAAGTAATAACTTGGGGATACCTATAAAAATTAATTCTAATAACATAGAGGATAAATCTCTCCCCAGCTCTTTATGCTGTTTAAAGATATATTGTGTATAATAAAAGTTTTGTGTGTTTATTAAAAAACTAAATGATCAAGGCAGGTTAGAAACTTTGAGTTGAGGTAAAATTTTTCTGCAACAGGAAAAGCTTTACTTTTATTTTTCTTTATGTTGAATTATGTTTTCCAAGACCATTTTTTGAAGATGCACTCTTTTGTCATGGACAAAAATTAGGTAGTTATTTTTGTAGACTTAGTGTTTGTGTTCTCTGTTGAATTCCTTTGCTATATTTGTTTGGTTTTGCCAGCGCCTTATTGTTTTCATTTTTATGGCTCTATATAACTTGGAATTAGATACTGTGTTGCCACATAGAGACTAATTTCTGTTTACTGTTTCTTTGGGTATCCTTACCCATTTTCTGAATCTCTGTAAAGTTTTTTGGATTAGTTTTTCTCCATCTGTGAACAATGGATTTGGAATTTTTTTTTCTTTCGCTTCTTCAAACTTTCTTTATAGACTTGTTTTGATTCTGTGTTTAGATTTCTTCACAGATAGTTTGTTTATTGTGTTCCCGTGTATTTGTTGTATATTGTGAAAGGAATTTCTCCTCCCTGGTCTGTCTCAGTATGTTTGTCATTAGTATCTAAGAAAGCAACATTTTTGTTCATTTCCCTGCCTCTGATGAAATTTGTTGTTCTGGGTTTTTTTTTCCCCCCTGAGGTCTGCAATATTGCATATAAAAATCCTATTGTGTGCAAATAGGGATATTTCGATCATTTTCTTTTTGTATATTCCTTTCTCCTGCTGCTGTCCTATTGCTGTAGCTTAGACTTAAATTACCATATTTTTTGAGCAGTGTAGACTGGACACCTTTTGTCTTGTCTCTGTCTAATCTTAGTGAGAATTCCTTGAGTTTTTCTATATTTAGCATGGTGATTAAGTTATTCATACATAGCCCTTTATGTGTAGACATAGGTTTTCTCTAATTCTAACTTCTCAGAACTTTTAATGTAAAGTAACATTGGCCATTCTCACAGGCATTTTCTTCCTTTAATGATCATATATTGATCTTTGAGTCTATGATGAATAGCAGTAATTGACTCATGTATAGTGAATATCCCTAAAATAAAACTGCTTGGTCTTCAGACATATTTTTTGGACAAAAGTTTATATTAGTTTGCAAGTATTTTTATTGAGAATTTTTATATCTTTATTCATTGGATGGGACAATCTGAAAGATTCTTTTTGTTTTGTCTTTATCCAGGTTTGGTGTCAGGGTATACTGGCTTTCTAAAAAATTTTGAAGTCTTCCTTTAGTTTTAGATGTCAAAGAATTATCTGAGTATTGTTGGTAGTAGTTCTTTATAAAGTTGTGATAAAAGTCTTTAATAAATCCGTTGGAAGTGTGCTTCTTTTTAGTTGGGGAGTTTTTTATAGCTTCAGTCTTATTGCTGACTGTGGATTTATAAAAGTGTTTTTCTTGGCTTAATTTTGGAATGCTATATGCATGTCAGATTTCATCCATTTCTTTTAGACTGTTTTTGCGGGGGAAGCAGAAAATAGTTATTTTTCTTTTGTTGAGTTTTCTACCTGGCTCTTCATTTCAGCCTACGTCCTTTTCAGTGTTTCTATCTACTGGTTGAATTCAGTTTTCAAGTCTTGGATTCTGTTCATCATTTCAGTCACTCTTGTACTTGTGTTTTCTTGAGCATCACTCAAACATTTAGTCGCCTTAAGCATTTTCTTCTTAATTTCGTCAAGTTGTTTCTTTGTGTCTTTTTTAAACTTCTTGAGTGATGAAATGTATGTTTATTCTATTAAATTCTGTGTTCTACCATTCACATTGACAAGCTTTTCTTCAGGGCTGGTAGGATTTAAAGTGAATATACTGGCCTGATTTTTCATATTATTGATATTCTTACAGTGAGATCTAAAAGATCACTTTTTAGTTTTGTGTTTGCTGAGTTGGAGAAGAGAAGGTATTGGGTAGAGATGAGCCTAGAGGCCGGAAAGGCATAGGTGAAATGAAGTCAGGTAGGAAGATAAGACTGGATGCGCTTCTTGTTCCAAGCCAGCAGTGTGAGGTAAGGTTGAATATGATGTGGAAGACTCCTGTGATTTTGGGGGATCAGGAGGGCAGTAAAAGGTAGACCTAAAGGGACCTGAATGTGCTTTCAGGTAGGGTTGATCCTCTTAAAGCCTAGAGCATAACTGTAGTGTGGGCAGGAAAGGTCAGAATAGGCCATGAAGTGTGATCCTAAAGATGCCTAGAGGTTGGGTGCAGTGCAGGTGTGAGTAACCAGACTAGACCAGGACACTGGCTGTGGAATCCAAGCTATATCTGGCAAGTTTTAGAAAAATAATGATCAAGTGATTAGGGATACTCACCAGGATAGACTCCAGAAGATGTGGGAAGCCTTAGTATGCAGTAGGATGGTAGTTAAGGTGTCATTCCTTCAATTTTAGTAGGTAGTTTTGTTGGGTACTATAGACTGGATTGGCAATTGTAATTTTTCAGAATTCTTCTTTATATTTAACTTGACTCTTTTTCTACCTTTTTGTAACCTTTCCTTATTCGTCATTTACAAAATATTAATGATAATATATCATGGGGAGATCTTTTTTTGTCTTTGGTATTCTGTAGGGTTTCTATATATGGACAAGTATTATTTCTTCCTCAAAATTGGAAAACTTTCATGATTTTACTTCAAATAATTGTACTTCTTTGCTATGATATTTTCTTTTCTATGTTCAGTATACAGACAGTCATACACATACACACAGAGATAGAGAGACAGAGAGAGAGAATGTATCTTTTTTGTTGCTTCTGAGTCCTCCAATTTTTTTCATAGTTTTATATATTTATTTTTTAATGTTAATTATATCATATCTACAAAGAGATTTTACCTGAGAAATATGACTCTTTTACCTTTGGGGTTGTTTGTTTGTTTGTTTGGGTTTGTTTGTTTGTTTTTTGTCTATGTGATTCTTAGTTTTAAAAGAGGGACTTTCCAAGGTGTAATATAAAGGAGAAATATAAAGTTGAAATTTGTATTTTACAGTAAGGCATTGGCAGGTTTACTAAATACAACGTCCTTTCTTCCTACAGGTTAGAAACGCCACAACTCACCCTGACTGAACTACAGATTCTTCTCAAACAGATGGGTACTTTGCCCTGTACCATGCATCAGATTGATGGAGTTAAGGTGAAGAGTGGCTGGGGATAATGAAATTATTGTTAACAGGAGATACATGAAGGAAATCTCAAGTAATAAGGGAGTTATAAGAACATGATTGTTCTAAAGAAACCCCCCTCCTCCTGTTTTGTTCTTTGTTTTGGGGTTTCATTTGGTTTTGGTGTTGGTGTTGGTTTTGGTCATTTTTTTTTTTTTTTTTTTTTTTTGGTTTTGTTGGGTGTGGTTTTTGTTTGGTTGGTTTTTTGTTTTCTTGGGTTTTTTTGTTTGTTGGTTTTTTGTTTTCTTGGGTTTTTTTTGTTTGTTTGGTTTGGTTTGGTTTGGTTTGGTTTTGGCCTTGTTTATTTTAGTTACATTCATTTACTGAAAGAAGGAATTAAGCTTGAATACAGAGAGTCAGTATTAGGGTTCTCCAAAGTAGTGGAAAAGAGCTCTCTAAAGGAGGTACTGGGGTAGCTTACAAGCTGTGGTGTGAGTAGTCCAATAGTGGTTGTTTCTTGATAGAAAGGCCAAGAACTAGTAGTTAAAGAATCCCTTATAAAATCAGGTTCATTCCTACCATCACAGGAGACAGGAGTTCTCATACTGCCCTTTTGCTTTTAGTCTTATACTATAAGAAGATATTCTCTAAGTAAACATTTTATATTAAGGATACTAGCAAGTATTAAAACTGCTTACACATGGAAGGCTGACTCTTGTTACTAGAAAATGGAACTATCGGAAGTTTCGTTTTTCAGTTTCGAGAGGCTTTTCCCAGTGATAGGATGGTATTAAGTTCATTTCAGAAAATTAAATTTAGATCAGATTATTAAAGAGAACATAGAGTATTCTGACAAAGTATCACATAATTAAAGAGAACATAAGGTATTCTGAAGGGAAAAAGATTGAGAGTGAGGATAAGTTAATAAGAATCTATTAAGAGGAATTATAGATTGATTAATTAGATAGATTATTTGGTTATTTAGATGGCTAAAATCTTTATTTCTACTCTAAAATTTTGCAGGATGTTCTGCAGCAGGTGGAAACATACCAAATTGAGACCCGTGAGGCTCTAACTTCACTGCCTTATAGTTTAGAAATACTTCAGTCCCTGATGGAAAAGGGTCAGCAGCTTCGTGTGGACGTGCCTGAAGCTCATCAACTTGAAGAGCTATTGGAGCAGGCACAATGGCTAGATCAAGTGAAGCAGGCCCTGGCTCCCTCAGGCCAGAGGCACTCTCTGATGATCATGAAGAAGCTTTTAGTTATGGGAACCAAGGTAGCCTCCAGCCCTTCTGTGAATAAAGCTCGAGCAGAGCTACAAGAACTGCTGACTATTGCAGAACGTTGGGAGGAAAAGGCTCATTTCTGCTTGGAAGCTAGGTAAAGAATAACCTCTTCCCATTTGTATTTTCCTTGTGGCCTTTATTGAGACTGCTTCAGAGTATAATTTTCATTAGATATTTTAAGCATCAAGATAGTACCCAAGCATCCTAGGTTAACCTAGTCCTGTATATGTAAAATGCCATACCAATCCTTAAGGTTTCTTTTTTTATTATATTTGATCATATAAGGAGATCTTTCTAACACTCTTTCCCTACATGTCCAACTTTATATTTTCTCTTTCCCTCTCTTAAAAAAAAAAACAAAGAAATCAAATTTTCAAACTTAAAATAAGAAAACCAATAAAATGAAAAATAATAAAATAAAACACACACACGCAAAAGTATGAAGTCCATTTTGTGTTAGAGACTACTCCTAAGAAAAAGATCTGCCCAGGACTGTGGCCAGTACATCAAGTGATAATTGAGTGGAAAAAACCAATTTTGTTTCTCCCAGCACATAACAATTACAA
Source organism: Arvicanthis niloticus (assembly GCF_011762505.2). NCBI lineage: Eukaryota > Metazoa > Chordata > Mammalia > Rodentia > Muridae > Arvicanthis > Arvicanthis niloticus. Next base: position 1,927,754 of record NW_023045021.1, read on the forward strand.
TTAGCCTTCTGGCTAAGGATGGTAATTTGTGTCAACTTACTCTCTCAGCAGTGGGATTTTGTCTCATTTGAACTTGTATAGGTCACCTGTTTACTGTCAGAACCTCTGAGTTCACATGTATACTAGTCCAGAAGACACTTTTTGGAGCTATTCTCTATCTCTGGCTCTTACAAATAGTCCTCTTCTGGCAAAGATTCCTTAAGCAGAGGGGTTTGATTAAATAATCACATTTTAGGCTGAGTGCTAGATCCAAAAGTTCTTATTCTCTGCAATAGTTCAGTTGTACATCTGCATTAATTCACATCTACTCCAAGAAGCTTCTCTGATGAAAGTTGAACTGTGCTCTGATCTGTAGTTACAGCAGAGTGTCATTGGGAGTCATTTTATTGCTATGTTCCTTTAACAGAATAATAGTAGTCTTGTCCCCACAGTGCCCTAACAAGACACCTTATGCCACCAAGTAGAGCCTGCAGTCCCCAAAATAGGTTATATCTTATTTGAGTTAGTGGCCCAAGGAATCCTATAGTTCCCCATGCCCCAAGTCACATTCTTTAGCCTAAACTATTGCTTACTCTTCATTACCTTGCTTTACATGCTTACAAAGACCAACAGAAAGAAATTCATCTGGTCTCCAACTAGAGGCTTTTTACCCCCTACTGATAGCATCCATGTACTGATGGTATACTTCACTGTAATTGAGGAGAAAGATAATTATCAATATCACCAGGTGCAAACCTGAATGCAAGATATTGGTGCAATAGTGGTGTAGTAAATGTTATAAGAATAACCAACCACTTTTTGCTTGGATTTATAGCCCATTCATGAGATGAGATCCATACATGACATCTTTAAAATAGGACTGAAAGCCATAGGCTTGGGGGAAATCTTTTAGTACTTTAAAGGAAAAACTGTCAATGTATTTCTTTGCTGAGTTTGTTCTCAGATTATCAACATTATTAATTCAGTATATAGGTGACCACTGTGTCCTTACTAAGACTTATAGCATTATTATTCACTTGCTTTATCAAATTTTTTATTGCTTATACTTTTAGCAAGAAACCTATTAACTATAATATTAAATAATATAACATTTATATTATTTAAATATTATATTTAAATATAATACAACTATGTTAATATTTAAATATAATACAACTATATTAAATATTATATTTAAATATAACACAACTATAATATTAAATACAAATTTCTTTTTCTCAAACATTTTTAGCCAAAAGCATTCTCCAGCCACTTTGGAAGTTATAATACGTGAGGCAGAAAATATTCCTGTCTACCTGCCTAACATCCAGTCTCTGAAGGAAGCTCTGACTAAGGCACAGGCTTGGATTGCTGATGTGAATGAAATTCAAGTGAGGATGATGGTTTCTCCTCCTCTCCCTCCCCTTTCCTCTTCTTCTTCTTCTTCCTCTTTTTTCTCCTTCTTCCTCCTCTTTCTTTTAGATTGATTACTTATGCAGTATTCTGCCTGCAAGTATGCCTGCAGGCCAGAAGAGGGCACCAGATATCCGTTTTGAGTCATCATGTGTTGCTGGGAATTGAACTCGGGTCCTTTGGAAGGCCAGCCAGTGCTCTTATCCTCTGAGCCATCTTTCTAGCCCCTAGAGGATCACATTTCTTACTTTGCTACCCAGACCTGCAAGATGAAAAAAGACCATCCTATTTCAGTTTTTTGTAGAGTTGGAGTTGTGGGAGGAATTGAGGATGGAAAGTTAGCTAAGTTAAGATTATTGGGATAAAAAACAAGGAGAGAATGGCTTGGTCCAATGCACAAGAGTTGATCAAAATAAGAGTAAAGAAGCAAGTGATTAGATCAGCCATCACTGTTTTGGTTCTGAGCCAGCAAAAGGAAGAATTTTGTAAGAAAATTAGTTTGCCATTTTTTCTTTTTTCAAAATAAGTCTGTATTTTATCTGCACTGTGATTATAAGGTACTGTATATAACCTTACTCAACAAATGTAAACATAATACTTGACATAATTTAATTGTGCCTACCTCAGAATGGTGATCACTACCCCTGTTTGGATGATTTGGAGGGCCTTGTGGCTGTGGGTCGGGATTTACCTGTGGAGCTAGAGGAACTGAGACAGCTGGAGAATCAGGTACTGACAGCACATTCCTGGAAAGAGAAAGCTTCTAAGACTTTTCTCAAGAAGAATTCTTGCTACACACTGTTAGAGGTGAGATTTGATTACCTTTACCACATAATTTTCTGTGCCTGACCCTGGTTGTTGAGAAAAAGCACATAAGTGAACATGAATTTTTGAGACATCTCAGGGAGATGAAGGGCAGTAATCCCTTTCTTCTATCTGCTAATAGGTTCTCTGCCCATGTGCACATGCTGGTTCAGTCAACACCAAGCGCAGTCGGTGGATTGAAAAGGAGATGGGGTTATACAAATATGACACAGAATTGCTGGGGCTATCTGCACAGGATCTTAGGGATCCAGGGTCTGTGGTAAGCAGCTTGACACAGATGGAGAAAATGTAGCTCATGGTTATCTCCCTAAAAACAAAGTAGCCTAGAAATGGTATGTTGTATGGGTTGGTTGCCCATAAGCAGACCATTTATACAACAAGCCTATTATTTTAATTTGGGAGAAGGGTAAAAGGGCTAATCCAAAAAGAGGATGCTTAACAGCTTTTCTCTGTCCTGGGTCAATAGATCATGACCTTTAAGGAAGGGGAAGAGAAAGAAAAAGAAGGTATCTTGCAGTTGCGTCACATCAACTCAGCCAAGCCCAGTCCAATGTCCTCATCGATGAATGCCTCTGCAACCTCCATTTGTATATGTGGGCAGGTCCGTGCAGGAGTGGAAGCTCTTCGATGTGATCTCTGTCACGACTGGTTCCACGGACAATGTGTGACTGTACCCCGACTACTCAGCTCCCTAAGGGCCAGTCATACTTCATCTCAACTGCTAGCTTGGTGGGAATGGGACACCAAATTCCTGTGCCCACTGTGCATGCGATCAAGGCGTCCACGCCTGGAGACCATCTTGTCATTGCTGGTAGGACTACAGAGACTATCTGTAAGGCTGCCTGAGGGTGAAGCCCTACAGTGCCTCACAGAGAGAGCCATTGGTTGGCAAGGCCGTGCCAGACAGGCTCTAGCTTCTGATGATGTGACTGCTTTGTTGAAACAGCTGGCAAAATCTCGCCAACAACTACAGGGTGAATTGAGACATGAGAAGCCCCCTACCTCTCTTTCAGGCCTTGCCTCTGACTGTCTGACAGAGTATAGTGTCAAGGATACCCTTAAGGTAAGCTGTCCAGCCTAGTTTTTACCTTCAAATTTCTATATTTTAGATTGTTAATACCTTCCTTAAGAATCTGTTTATCAATGTCCTTTGGGTCAGTCCCTCTCCCCTATCCTCTATCATTCTAGATTCCTGATACTCATAGCACTCTATATATCAGCGGTTTTTAGCCTGTGGGTCATGACTCCACAGAGGTTGAATATCAGATATCTTACATATCAGATATTTACATTACAATTTATATCATTAGCAAAATTACATTTATGAGTATCAACGAAACAGTCACAGCATTAGAAAGGTTGAGAACCACTGTCCTATGTGCTCTCTGTGAGAAGTTAACAAAGTTTCATTTACAGTGGATATAAAGAGCCTAATTTTTTTTTCAGTTTGATTAAAGTAATCCATTCCTGCTCTTCTTCTCAGGAAAAGGAGGAGTTGGTACTAAATGAAGACAGGCCGAAAAGTTCTGAGAAGATTGCTCCAAAGGAAAGTTCATGTAAAAGAGGTATGTCTAGGTGTTGGTAGGCTAATGAATAAGGTATAACCAGAATGACTTTCTGTGTATTCAGCTCTTTTGTAGTAAGGAGAATTAAACCAAGATCCTATTGTAAAAGAGCTGTCCCCAAATCCTCCAGATGAGGAACTGCTTCCTTCGCTATTATCTCAATTAACTGGTCCTATACTGGAACTGCCTGAAGCCACCCGGGCCCCCCTAGAGGAGCTTATGATGGAAGGAGATCTACTTGAAGTTACCCTAGATGAGAACCACAGTATTTGGCAGCTGCTGCAGGCTGGGCAGAATCCCAATCTAGAGCGGATTCATACACTTCTAGAGGTGAGGAGACGTGTCATGGATAGTCCTTGGTATCAGTAAAAACATGAACCACATACACCTTATTTTTGCTTGTCTGTGTATTGTAGCTTGAGAAATCTGAGAACCCAGAGAACTGGTCAGAGGAACAGACACCAGAGAGGCGGCAGCGGCGGAGGCAAAAGGTGGTTATGAGTAGAAAGGGTGAGGATTTTGCTCAAAAAGAGCTAGAATCAAAAAGAGCCAGGAGTTCAAGGATTGAGCCTAAGAGAAAAAAGTTTCAAGAGCCAATCCATGGGGATAATGTGCTCTTGACACACCATACAGAAAATACAAACATCTTAAAAGAGCACATGAACAGTGTACAAGGAAAAGATCCAAGCCCTTCATCTTCTTTTCCTTCCTTAACACCTTTGCTACACCTGTCTTATTTTCATCAGCAAAAATTATAATAGTATGTGATTGTTCTTTTTTCCTTCCTTAGTCTTTTTCTGTTCTCCAGCCCTTGTTCTTACCTTCATCATCTCTTTTCTTTGTTGTTCCCTTCCTTTCCTCCATTTTACTCTATTCCTACAGCTTCCTCTGCCCTTAATCCCCTCAGACCACCCAAAAGTATTTATTTCTTATATAGTGCTTGACCACAATATTATTTTATCCTTCCTCTAATAAATTTTTATGCCTTAGTTCCTAAGAACAATGTCCTATATGCGTTTCCCAAAATTTTGTCAGCAATATTCTTGGGACTAGCATAGATAAAGTGATGGCTTTAGTTACCTCTATTCTAATCTGGAGAGGCAAAAACAAAATTTGAGAATGCTAAAGTTTATTACTTTTTATTTTTAAATCCTTCATCATCCTCTATATAATCCCTACATCAAATACTTATTAAAACAAGTGTCTTTCATTTTACATTTTCATTCTATCTATTACCTTTTTCTCTTTGGCTCACATTCTTAAAGAACATTTGTATTTTGTAATTCTTAAGCAAAATACAGTAATGTAAACTAACCATAGTTGTTTATTTTTAATTTTGTTTCTTTTGATGTTGTTGTTATTGGTGTTGTTAAAAATAAAACAGTATGGTTGGAAGTGCATCTGACTTGTACTTCTTGAATTTAGGGAAAGAAAAACCAAGGATGGAAATCATTGTTATTGCGGGAATCAATAAAATTTGTTTCTGGACTTAATACTTACCTGTATCTGGGTTCTTGATTCTCTTTGTTTCTTGATACATGTTGTCTAAGTAATGCCTTCATAACTGTAATTTCCTAGTAAATGTCAAAATACAATGACTCCTCTTACTTTCTCTTTTATTATATTGTTTTAGTGAACTTATAATGACTTCATTTTTCTTACATAGTTGTTTTTGAATCCTAAATCTTATAACTTCAACAACTTTATTTTTTACCCCCTCAGGACTACTTTTCAGTTTTATTCAACTCATTGGTTGTCATGCTTTATTGTATAAGGTATAAGTAAGTCAACAGCATATAATACTATATACCATCTCCAACACTAACCTTTTTCCTATGCTTACCCATACTAGTCTTATTCACACTTAATCCCTTGTTTTTCTACAATCAGTGTATCACAAAGCTCATTTATTACTAAAAAAATAATTATGGTTCCCTACCCCGGTTTTACCTTTCTTTATATAATAATGGTTCATTAATTTATTCATTTTCAAATAATAAACTTCTTTATATCATTTCACCCAAATTTAATTAGTTAAACCTTCCCATGACCTTTTCCTCTCCTGTATCTCCCTGTCCTCATCTTTGATTAAACCCTTACTATTTTGAGGCTGGAGAGATGACTCAGTGGTTAAGAGCACCGGTTGCTTTTCCAGAGGACCGGTTTCAATTTGCAGCATCCACATAGCTCATAACCATCTGTAACACCAGTTCCAGAGAATCTGATGCCCTCTTACAGGGATACACTCAGGTAAAACACCAATGCATATGAAATAAAAATGAATAATTTTTTTAAAAAACATTCTTCCATTCCCTTTTATAGGATAGTTAGATTAGATAGATAGATAGATAGATAGATAGATAGATAGATAGATAGATATTGTTAATACTCCTATCTATGGTATAGCCTGTTTTTCTTTTTATGGGGCTCTTTATGAGTTTCTACAGTACAGAAAGCTAACCATACAATTTTAAGTATCCAGAGCTAGGATATCCATATGAGTGAAACTATGCAGTATTTGTGTGAGTCTAGCTTCACTCACTCAGTATAGTTTTTTCCAAGTTCTGCTCTTTTCCCTAAAATAAACATGATTTCATTTTAATTTATAACTGAAATGAGTCCCACTGTGTATATATAGTATAATTTCATTATCAGTTCTTCAGCCGGTAGACCTCTAGGCTGATTGGATTTTCTAGCTATTATGATAAGACCTGAAATGAATATAAGTAGGCAATTATCTCTGTAGTAGGATGTGGAAAACAATTACATTCACAGTTTTAACAAAATAAATAAATTCATGTTTATTTTTCAAGAAATTCATTAAAAACAAGGACATTAGGGATTTCGCAGGCAAACATATGGAACTAGAAAACATCATCCTGAGGGAGGTAACCCAGACTCAAAAGGACAGGCATGGTATGTACTCACTGATAAGTGGATACTAGGGACAAAGTAGAGGATAACCACGTTATAATCAACAGTCTCAAAGAAGCCAAATCACAAGGTGGGCCCAAGGGAGGATGTTTGAATCTTTCTCAGAGGGACAAACAAAACAGATACAGGAGGCTGATGGGTAGAGGGAACTTCTTGGGAGAGGAGATGTGGACAGGAGTGGGGCAGGTCAGGGGTAGAACAGATGTAGAGAGAGTAGGGGTGAGAGTAGACACATGCAGTGTGTGTGTGTCTGTGTGTGTCTGTGTATAAGCGGGGAGAGTGTGTAATCTCTAGGTTGTACCAGAGACCAGGGATGGGCGGAGGCCCCAGGGAGTGTATGGAGGCAACTAGCTGAGACTCCTGGCAGTGGGGAATTTGGACCAGGAAGTGGCCACTTCCACTGCAGGCAGTGGAGGGATAAGGACAGTAACCCACCCATAGAAACTTGGACCCCAAATTCATCCCGATGACAAGAAGAATAAGGACAAATATGGAACACAAACTTAGGGAAAGGCCAAGGAGTGACTGGCATTTCCACCTGAAATCCATTTCAAGGGCAAGAACCAATCCCTGGGTATTAATGATTCTCTGTTACATTTGCAGATAGGAACCTAGCATCACTGTCCTCTGGAAGTTAATCTCAACAGCTGACTGAAACAGATGTTGAGACCCGTAACCAAACATTAGATGGAGTTTGGGGAGTCTTGTGAAAAGGTGAGAGAAGGACTGAGGAACCCCTAGAGGACTCCACACGTACTCCACAGGAAGACCAACAAACTCAACGAATGCAGACCTTTGGGGGTTTCCAGTGCCTGAAAAAAAAAACAATCAAAAAGTGAACATAGGCTGGACCTAGGTTGCCTGCATATGTAGCAAATGAGCACCCAAGGCTTTATGCAGGTCCGAAAACACCTGGAGCAGGGGCTGTCTCTGATGTAGATCCTGTTCCCCTAAATGGTCTGACTTGTCTGGCTTCAATGGGAGAAGATGTGTTTAGTACTACAGGGACTTGATCTGCTTGCGATGGGAGGGTACTCAGGGGAGCACCCAGGGGAGTCTCTTTCCTGGACAAGGAGAAGGGGGAGGGGAATGGACAGAGAATCTCATAAGGAGACACTCCAAGGAGAAGGACAGCTGATATTGATATATAAAGTGAATAAATTAATTTAATAATTATTAAAATAATAAAGGAACACAAGTAGGTTGTGGGTTGCCCTGGTGCTGGTGGTATTTTGATGCTAATTCTGCTTCCTCAAGAGATGCTGCCCCAAGGTAGACTGGATGACACACTCAGGTGATTTCATATGAACATTCTCCCTATTTTCACTAGTCAAATAAAGGCCAGTGCCTGTGATTCCGCAGTGGAAGAGAATGTTGGGGCTGGAGGGTTTTTGAGAGGGTGAAGAGAGAAAGGAGGAAAAGGGACTAGGAGACAGAGGAGTCAGAGGAATACTGAGGAAGAAGAGGTGAAAAGAAGATGGAGCAGAACCACATAACCTGGAGAAGCTGAAAGTATAAGAAATTCCATAGCTGGGGAATAGAGTAGTGTAGCAGTAAATCTGCCCAATTTAGGTGTGCCATTTATAATTATAACTAAGATGTGTGTTCTCTGCATGGGCAGATTGGGATTGGAGATTTATTTACTGCGACAAATTGGTGCCCAATGTATCGAATAGAACTAAATTAACTTGACCTACAAGTCCACTGCCCTGCCCCAATCCCTGATACATGGCTGGGACAGTGAGATTTTTCTACAGAAGATCCATATTTATCACCCTGTATAAAACTCAAGTCCAAGTGAACCAAAGACCTCAACATAAAACCGGATACACTAAATCTAATAGAAGAGAAAGTAGAGAATAGCCTTGGACACATTGGTACAGGAAAGTAGAGAATAGCCTTGGACACATTGGTACAGGAAACAACTTCCTTAACAGAACACCAACAGCTCAGGCACTAAGCTCAACAACTGATAAATGAGACTGAAAACTCATGAAACTGAAAAGCTTCTATAAGGCAAAGGACACCATTGACAGGACAAAACTGCAGCCTACTGCAGGGAACGGATCTTCACCAACCCTACATCTGACAGAGGGGTCATATCTAAAATACATTAAAAAACTCAAGAATTAGACACCAAAACCTCAAATAGCCCATTACAAAATGAGATATGGAGTTAAACAAAATTCACAGCAGAGGAATCTCAAATGACCAAGAAGCATCTAAAGAATGTTCAAACTCTGTAGTCATCAGAGACATGCAAATCAAAACAGCTCTTGGATTCCATCTTACACACATCAGAATGGCTAACCTCAGAAACTCAGGGAAATGGCACATGAATGGTGAGGATTTAGAGCAAGGGAAACACTCCTCCATTCCTGCTCCAACTGCAAACTGGGAAAATCACTCTAGAAATCAATTTGACTCTTTCTCAGAAAATTAGAAATTCTACCCCAAGTCTCAGCTATACCAGTGCTGGGTACCCAAACAGTACTCGAGCATACCACAACTGTCCACCTGCTCCACTATGTTCATAGCAGTTTTATTCAAAATAGACAGAAACTGGAAATACCTTGGATGCCCTCAAAAAACAATATATTTGTATATGTATATAAATTAATAAAGTGGACAATGTACACAATGGAATACTACTTAGCTATTTAAAGAAAAGGATATATTGAAATTTGCAGGCAAATTATTAGAACTAGAAAATATCTTGGTTGAGGTATCCAAGCCTCAAAAGAACATGCCTGGTATTCTCTACCCATTCCTCCTCCCCTTTTTCCTCACCGTAAAGTACAAGATATCCTTGCTATAATCTACAGATTCAAAGAAGCTAAGTAACAAGAAGGCCTAAGGGAGGATGTTTGAATCTCAGTCAGAAATTGAAATAAAACTGTCATTACAGGTGAAATATTGGTAGGAGGGAACTGGACGAAGGTGGAGAGGGCATGGGTAAGAGAGCTGGGAGGGTGATCAGCTGTGGGGAGAGCTGGGAAGAGAGGGCCAGGAGAGTGGATGGAAATTGGAGCAGGGTGGGTGGACTTCTTTAGGATGTACCAGAGACCTGGGATGGGGGGGGCTGCAAGGAGTCTCTGAGGGTGATCCTAGCTGAGAATCCTAGTGGGGGTGGGGAGTGGTTATGGATCCTGAAGAGGCACCTCCTGTAGCTAGGAAAGGACTCCCAGAGGAGGGTTAAGGACACAATCACCTTGGGAATTTAACCACATAACCTTGGGAATTTTACCAGTGCCTGATGAAAAAGATCCTGAAGAGAAGAAAAGGCCCTTGTTCCCTCCCACTTAATACTGTGCTGAACACCCTAGGATATATACAACAGACTCTGAGGAAAACCCAATAAATACAAGTCATTTCTGGGTCAGAAAAGAATTTATTCACTGGCTGACAAAGACACATTATGGGTCACCCAGTATCATTATCAGGGATGGGTCACTCAGTTGTTGTAGTGTCAGAGGGGAGACCCAAGCCCTCTTATAGTCTGCAATGTACATGGTCAGAATTTTAATGATCAGTCTCAATACCTCCACTCCTAAGGGTCAGGAGTGAGTAAGGCACCCCCAGCTGCTGCAGGGAGAATCTTATGTAGGTCTTTCATGACTTTTGTAAGCAAGCAAAGCTTAACTTTTGCTATTCAAGTTTAGTGTAAACACATTGTTCCAAGGTTTTTGTTTTTGTTTCTTTTTGTTTTGTTTTGTTTTACCTCATTGTGGTCTTCCAGTTTGGGAGAGCCTCCTCTTTCAAGTCAAGTCTACCTGGTTCTCAGGAGGTGTTTGTGGTCCCTTGGTTTGAAGAACAGTCTGAACTATAGGAACTTAAATCTCATTTTACCTGAGAAATACAAATACAATTACCAAGACTTTGGAAACAAAACTGCAAGTGGAACAATAAGAAGAATGGGGTCCTGTCATTTTTCACCCATAGTAAAATCAACAGTGAAGTCATAAATGGTGGAGTCAGCTTCTAATACCATTGTCCTAAGCCAGTACTTGTTTGGATAAATGTCTAGCATAATGTGGAGACCAACGGGAGATGATCTCAGGGTACAAGATGAGAAAGTCAGTCCCCAAAGTAGTAAATAAAAGTGATCTAAACCACATACTCCTTGGCTAGCATAGACAAGCAACATTTTGGGAGAAATGGAGGAACAAACAAACATAAAACACCCTTCACAGTAACAAACATATACAAAGAAACACACAAATAGTCGCACACGGACACAGAAAATACACGAGCATTTATAAAGGGCCTCACAACCTATGCGTACATGTTTACTTAGGGTCACTCAGAATTGGAAACTACAAGTGTGCCTGTACAATGAACTGGACAGAGGCAGGTATACGCTTACCCATGAAGCACTGATATAAATATTCAAGTTAAAGGCCAGGCTGTTCAGAAGCCAGTGTAGCAGTGACAGGGGACAAGAATGCTGGACATTAGGTTGTGAGGGTCAGAGGCGTGAATTAGGCAACTGGACTGCAGCTAGCCCAAGAAATTCTTGAATCTTGCCAGGTCTCCAAGGGACTATGTTTGTGTCTGGCCAAGAAGGTCCATTAAAAGCGTTTTCCTGGCCAGCAGCGAGCCGGAGCTCTATGGAGGTGGTGGAGGGTACCAGGTGGTGGCTGCAGCAGCTACTCCTCTGAGCTGAGAGTTTCAGGCAGGCCCCTGAAACTCTCAGCTCCTTCCTTCCCCTTCCCTCCCCCTTTTTTGTTTTCGTTCCCCTTTCCCCTCCCTTCCCCGTCCCCGACGACTAGATCCTGAGGAGGCAGCTGCGGTGGCAGCTGCTGAGTTCTAGGTGAAGGCTTTTCATTTCTACCATCCCCTCCCCTCCCCACCCCATCCATTAATATTATTCTTTTGAAGATTTTTCGTTGTCAAGCCGCCAAAGTGGAGAGTGCGATTGCAGAAGGGGGTGCTTCTCGTTTCAGTGCTTCTTCTGGCGGAGGAGGAAGTAGGGATGCACCTCAGCACTATCCTGGCAACAGCGAGTTCCTGGGGAAAACTCCAGGGCAAAACGCTCAGAAATGGATTCCTGCACGAAGCACTAGACGAGATGACAACTCCGCAGCAAACAACTCCGCAAATGAAAAAGAACGACATGATGCAATCTTCAGGAAAGTAAGAGACATACTAAATAAGCTTACTCCTGAAAAGTTTGACAAGCTATGCCTTGAGCCCCTCAATGTGGGTGTAGAGTCTAAACTCATCCTTAAAGGGGTCATACTGCTGATTGTGGACAAAGCCCTAGAAGAGCCAAAGTATAGCTCGCTGTATGCTCAGCTATGTCTGCGATTGGCAGAAGATGCACCAAACTTTGATGGCCCAGCAGCAGAGGGTCAACCAGGACAGAAGCAAAAAACAACATTCAGACGCCTCTTGATTTCCAAATTGCAAGATGAATTTGAAAACCGAACCAGAAATGTTGATGTTTATGATAAAAGTGTGAAAATCCCCTCCTCCCTGAGGAGGAGGAACAGAGAGCCATTGCTAAGATCAAGATGTTGGGTAACATCAAATTCATTGGAGAACTTGGCAAGCTTGATCTTATTCATGAATCTATCCTTCATAAGTGCATCAAAACACTTTTGGAAAAGAAGAAGAAAGTCCAACTCAAAGATATGGGAGAGGATTTGGAGTGCCTCTGTCAGATAATGAGAACAGTGGGACCTCGATTAGACCATGAAGGAGCCAAGTCCTTAATGGATCAGTACTTTGCCAGAATGTGTTCCTTAATGTTAAGTAAGGAATTGCCAGCCAGGATTCGTTTCCTACTGCAGAGTACCGTAGAGTTGCAAGAGCACCATTGGGTTCCTCGCAAGGCTTTTCTTGACAATGGACCAAAGACAATCAATCAAATCCGTCAAGATGCGGTAAAAGATCTAGGAGTATTTATTCCTGCTCCTATGGCTCAAGGGAGGAATGACTTCTTCCTGGAGGGACCGTTCATGCCGCCAAGGATGAAAATGGATAGGGACCCACTTGGGGGACTTGCTGATATGTTTGGACAAATGCCAGGTAGTGGAATTGGTACTGGTCCAGGAGTTATCCAGGATAGATTTTCACCCACAATGGGACGTCATCGTTCAAATCAGCTCTTCAATGCCATGGGGGACACATCATGCCTCCCTCACAATCGCAGTTTGGAGAGATGGGGGGCAAGTTTATGAAAAGCCAGGGGCTAAGCCAGCTCTACCATAACCAGAGTCAGGGACTCTTATCCCAGCTACAAGGACAGTCGAAGGATATGCCACCTCGGTTTTCTAAGAAAGGACAGCTTAATGCAGATGAGATTAGTTTGAGGCCTGCTCAGTCATTTCTAATGAATAAAAATCAGGTGCCAAAATTCAGCCACAGATAACTATGATTCCTCCCAGTGCACAGCCACCACGCACTCAAACACCACCTCTGGGACAGACACCTCAACTTGGTCTCAAAACTAATCCACCACTTATCCAAGAAAAGCCTGCCAAGACTAGCAAAAAGCCACCACCAACAAAGGAAGAGCTTCTTAAACTGACTGAAGCCGTTCTGACTGAATATCTGAACAGTGGAAATGCCAACGATGCTGTCAGTGGTGTGAGAGAAATGAGAGCTCCAAAACACTTTCTTCCTGAGATGTTAAGCAAAGTGATTATCCTATCACTTGATAGAAATGATGAAGATAAAGAAAAAGCAAGCTCTTTGATCAGTTTACTCAAACAGGAAGGGATAGCCACAAGTGACAACTTCATGCAGGCTTTCCTGAATGTATTGGAGCAGTGCCCCAAACTGGAGGTTGACATCCCCTTGGTGAAATCTTACTTGGCACAGTTTGCAGCTCGTGCTATAATTTCAGAGTTGGTGAGCATTTCAGAACTAGCTCAACCACTGGAGAGTGGCACCCACTTCCCTCTCTTCTTACTTTGTCTCCAACAATTAGCTAAATTACAAGACCGAGAATGGTTAACCGAACTTTTTCAATAAAGCAAGGTCAATATGCAGAAAATGCTGCCAGAAATTGATCAGAATAAGGATTGAATGTTGGAGATTTTTGAAGAAAAGGGACTGAGTTTCTTATTCCCACTCCTTAAATTGGAGAAGGAATTATTGAAGCAAATTAAGCTGGATCCATCCCCTCAAACTATATATAAATGGATTAAAGATAACATCTCTCCCAAACTTCATGTAGATAAAGGATTTGTGAACATCTTAATGACCAGCTTCTTACAGTACATTTCTAGTGAAGTAAGCCCACCCAGCGATGAAACAGATTCTTCCTCTGCTCCTTCCAAAGAACAGTTAGAGCAGGAAAAACAGCTGCTGCTCTCTTTTAAGCCAGTGATGCAGAAATTCCTTCATGATCATGTGGATCTACAGGTCAGTGCCCTGTATGCTCTGCAGGTGCACTGTTACAACAGCAGCTTCCCAAAAGGCATGTTGCTTCGATTTTTCGTTCATTTCTATGACATGGAAATTATTGAAGAGGAAGCTTTCTTAGCTTGGAAGGAAGACATAACTCAAGAGTTTCCAGGAAAAGGCAAGGCTTTGTTCCACGTGAATCAGTGGCTAACCTGGCTAGAAACTACTGAAGAAGAAGAATCAGAGGAAGAAGCTGACTAAAGAACCAGCCAAAGCCTAAAATTGTGCAAAACATACTGTTGCTATGATGTAACTGCATTTGACCTAACCACTGCGAAAATTCATTCTGCTGTAACGTTTTTCACAGTATTTAAAGCAGAAGCACGTCAATAAGGTTTCCTTCTGCATAAGGTTTTTGTAGTGTGATGTCTTAATCATAGTCTACCATCAAATACTTTAGGAGTATCCTTAATGTTTAGATAGAATATTAGCAGCATGCAATAATTACATCCTAAGTTCCCAAGCAGAGGCAGTCTATTGCAAGGACCTTCTTTGCTGCCAGTTACCATAGGCTGTTTTAAGTTAGAAAACTGAATAGCAATACTGAATACTGTAGAGATGCACTTTGCTCAGTAATACTTGAGTTGTTGCAATATTTGATTATCCATTTGGTTGTTACAGAAAAATTCTTAACTGTAATTGATGGTTGTTGCCGTAATAGTATATTGCCTGTATTTCTACCTCTAGTAATGGGCTTTATGTGCTAGATTTTAAAATCCTTGAGCCTGGGCAAGTGCACAAGTCTTTTTAAAAGAAACATGGTTTACTTGCACAAAACTGATCAGTTTGAGAGATCATTAATGCCCTTGAAGTGGTTTTCGTGGGTGTGAAACAAATGGTGAGAATTTGAATTGGTCCCTCTTATTATAGTATTGAAATTAAGTCTACTTAATTTATCAAGTCATGTTCATGCCCTGATTTTATATACTTGTATCTATCAATAAACATTGTGATACTTGATGTAGTTGTACATGACTTCAAATAGTATCTGCAAAGTTATGGAGAATTGTTCATTTTGTTTTGAGGTATGGATTTATCTCAGTTTAAGAACTTGGGAAAATTTTAATTTCATAGTCTTAATCAGTAGTGATTCAGCCTGTAAAGTAACATCCCTTAATTCAAGCATTAAGTTTTTCACCTTGGAACTGTTCCCTATCAGTCTTGTTCTAATGTGAACTGTCCATTGAATCTGACCTTTAGCATTACAGGCCTTTTGTTAACTCTTTGGCCCTGCTTTCTAAGCACCTTAGGAATAAGCTTGTCTCATCCACCAACCTCTTTGCCAAGGTATCTGCTTAGCTCTTAATCTCCATTTATTCTTCACCACAAAACAAGAAACTGAAAAACAAAACTGCATGGTTTTAGAACCAAGCAAACTTTAAGTCATCCTAAAATTGGCTCCCTCCTCTTGCTTTTTTTTTTTTTTTTTTTGCCTTTGCATATTCAGTTACTTCACCTGGAATAGTCAGTGGTCCCCTCACCCTTTAACCTTCAGGTGTGGTATAAACGTCAAAGAACTAGCTTTTTTCTGCTGGGACAATGAGAAGTTTGTGTCAAACTCTGCTGCAAAAGAAAAAAACATTATGCTTTGGCATGGAATTCAGAGAACAGTTGGCCATAGAAATAGACTGGGTGGTCAAGTCCTGTGTCCCTTGTCAAACGTCATTTCTCAGGTGTCCCCAACTCCTCCTGGTGACCAGAGCCTACAATAGGTGGAGTAGGGACAGATAAACCCTTGCTGCCTCCCAGCAGAACCATGTTCTGCTTTGGCGGCTCTTGTTATCAAGATTTGCAGTAGAGTGGAAGAGAAGTGGACAGCCAAGGAGGCCCATCCCACATCTCAGCCTAGCCTGTGGTCCACTACCCATTCAGCCCATGGTAAAAGCAGAGCTCCAAGAGGATAGTGTAGCTGTGTCTTGAATCATTTCTGAGTGAGATGATGAATTTAAGTTTTGTGAGCTTCAATCTTAGAGAACTGCAGTAATTAGAAATTTAAGAGCAATTCAAAATTAGGTTTAGGATCCAAAATGTTCTGGATAAAAGATTGTCTTTGAATCTGAAGCTTGATTGACTGCATGATAATTGAGTTAGGGCTAAAAGAACTAATTGAAACGATCTGTGTATACACCACTCACTAGAAAAACTAGTAATGAATAAATGCTTGGATAGTGAAAAAAAAAAGTGTTTTCCTGCCATGTCTAAAACTCCTTTGCCTAGGCCTGTGTTAAGTTCCCCCAAAGAAACCAGTTTAGAGACACTTTGCTTTAGAGTTCTTCATTTTCTTATGCAAACCAATTAATTTATAACACTGAAACAGTCTTAAGTGCAGATATTAAAGAACCATCTCAACAAGGAGAAAAGTGTATTTGTCAAAGTTCAATATACCTTCATAATAAAGTTCTTCAAGAAACTAAAAAGAGAAAGAACATCTGAACATAATAAAGATATGACAAAACTGTAGACAACATTATACTGAATGAGAAAAAAATGAGCAACGCTTCCTGTAAAACTATGCAAGTACTATAAAACATTGTTATGTTCTGTATTTTGGAAAAAGAAAATCAATAGCTTTTTTATACACCATTAATACATATGTGAAGGATGAACATAGAAAAATGCACACAAAATTTACAACATCTTAAAAGAATGCCTCAGAATAAACCCAGTTAAGGCGGGAAAGAAGAGAAACTCCTAAACTGAAAATGTTAAAGGCACAGAAAAGTTTTGGTAAAAATATTAAAAGATACATCTTACAGGCTAAGGAAATGGCTGTATTATTTAAATAGCTGTATTAGTGAAAGCAGTCTGCATATTAAATGCAACATTCATCAAAATCCCAATTATATTCTTTACAGAAAAAGTTCAAACTAAAGAAATATTAAGACTCCAAACAAATCACACCCTGACTCAAATTATACTACAGAATCATAGCTCTGAAATATCATTATATCTCAGAGGAAGGGCAGCAGTATAACTCATTAAACTATAAACAAGGTTATGGCTCCATAAAAATTAATACAGAGGTCTATGCCTCAAAATCCACACCTGTAATCACAGTATTGGAAAGGATAAATCAGATCACCCTTGCTATGTAACATGTTAGAGTCCAGCCTGGGCTACATGAGACTCAATACATTTTAATAAAATATATAACATATAAAAGAAAAGCAGTAAAATTATACAAAAAAATAACTGATTAAAACATGAAGTAATTTTAGGTGCTCTCTAATATTGATAGTTAAAAACAGTATCACAAAATCACTAGTGAATCCTTACAAACTGGGGACTGCTGTGATTGTTCCGTAGCTGCACAGTCATCTCCGTACAAGGTTCGTAACTGGGATTTAAGTTCTTGTCAGATGTCACTTTTCCAAACTCACTGGCTTCCCCCTTCACTACAACAGTTGCAGGGCATGGCACTTCTTCTTTATCTAGTAGTATCAAAAGGAAGTGAAAACAGACTTTTTACATCACAATTTAAAAAAGTCTCATGGTTCTTTACTGTATCACTGATTAGTATTTTAATCTCACCTGGTTGTATGCTATCTTTCTTTCTCAGAGTCTTCTCCTTAGCCATGAGGCCCAAGCCAATCATTTTAGGACCTGCCCCATATATCTGTAGTTTCTTTAGCTCTGGGTTTTTCTCAATGTCCTCTTCTGTAGGTTCTGGCTATTAAAAAAAAAAAAAATTCAAAGGAGACAGTAAATAAAAGGACATAATATTTATAGAGAATGTCTAGAAATATTATTAGCAGAATACCTTAGAAAAGTCAATGCAGCCCCAGATAACCTATCCATCTAGTAGATGAACCTTCACTCATATAATAAGTAGTAAGCACTGACTGCATTTAGTGAGTTTAAAAAAGAACACATAAATCTGAACGGTAAAGTGGAAGGGGATTTACAGGAGTAACTTAGAGGAAATAAGAGTGAAAGGTAGATTTGATGAAAACATATTACATGCATATATAAAATTCCCAAATGCTTCTAATAATATAACAACAACAACAACAACAACAACAACAACAATTCCAGCTATTGCTGAAGAGGGCAGTGGTCTTTAAGGGATAGCTCCAAACCCACAGTCACACAGACAGTACTGGTTAAATACAGTGGGTCTCAACATGAGTTGAAAAAGACTTATAGGTACATTTATAGGTAAAATAAGTAGAAAAGAGATTATAGAGAGAAAAGAAGAAAACTGATGTTAGAATGTACTTTACATATGCATGAAACATATAAAGTTCATATTCCCATTTTCTCATGTTGTGAAAAATAGTTAAATATTGTTTACAAGATTGGAGATGAGGAATAAAGAATTGGCTCACTAGTTACAAGCACTCATTGTTTTTGCAAAGGACCAGTGTTCTGTTCATAGCCCTCAAATAATGGCTTACAATTAACTCCAGTTTCAGGGATTCCAGTGACCTCTTCTCACCACTAAGGGCAGGAGACACACATATGGTGCACACACATAGACAGAAAACACTCCTA
This sequence comes from Arvicanthis niloticus, assembly GCF_011762505.2. Lineage (NCBI taxonomy): Eukaryota > Metazoa > Chordata > Mammalia > Rodentia > Muridae > Arvicanthis > Arvicanthis niloticus. Next base: position 1,946,380 of record NW_023045021.1, read on the forward strand.
TGCCTAAAATTTTTAAATCTAAAAAAAAACATTTTAATAAATCTACATATTAGAATGCAATAAGTACAAATAAGCTTTTTTACATAAACAGATTAAGCAACAAGACAAAATAACTTTATTCCAAGGAACATATACCATTAAAAACATGATTCTTCCTCTCTGTATTATCAAAGACTTTAAAAAGTAAAACCTGTTAGGTGTCCTCTACACTTAGGCAGCAGGTGGTGTACACTTATATACCTGATGTGCATCTTAGTCTTCGTGTGGGTCCCCTAACAACCGGAGCAGAGACTGTCTCTGACTTTCTTGCCTGGATCTCTTTCCTCTAACTGGGCTGCCTGGTTTGTCCTCAATAAAAGAAGATGTGCCTAGTCCTACTGCAACTTGATATGCCAAGGAGGTTTGATATACATGAGAGGTCTCCCTTATCTGAGGAGAAAGAGAGAGTAGTGGGAGGAGGAGAGGGGAGACAAAGGGACTTGGAGGAGAGGATGGAGGGAAAGCTGTGATCAGATATAAAGTAATTAATAAGAGAAAAAAGAAATCTTAAATACCAATAAAAAGCAAGAATAGGGAGACAGATTTTTGAAAACAAAAAAGACAAATATGATAACATTAATCAATAACTAATGGCCGGGCAGTGGTGGCACACGCCTTTAACCCCAGCACTTGGGAGGCAGAGGCAGGTGGATTTCTGAGTTTGAGGCTAGCCTGGTCTACAGAGTGAGTTCCAGGACAGCCAGGGCTACTCAGAGAAACCCTGTCTCGAAAAACAAAACAAAATAAAAAAAAAAGATTACTTTGCTAATACACATATCTATATGCTATATAGCATATATTAATGTGCTAATATACTACTAACATGTAATTGATATGCCAATATAATTAATAATAACCTAGACGTGTAGATCTTTTAATAAATACTGACCTATTTTTAAAGTACCTTTATTACTTTAGTTCTTTCCACTGGACAATCAGGTGTATATCAGTTTACAATAAGTTTACATTCACTTAAGATGCATACATTTTTACCAATAGGTTATGGCTATGCAATAAGTCCTAGCTAATCCTCCCTGTTCCAACAAAACCACTACTTTTCCCTAGAGAGGCAGACCATTATTAACCACCTTAGTCCCCAAGCCCAGGTAATAGGGGCGCTGACTCTTCTTCAACTTCTTCAAGCTGGTTACGGGCATTGTGATATTAGAAGAGGAGTGGGGGAGGGGGGGAGTAAGTTGATAAGCCTCTGATGCTGTGTCTTCACTGAATCCAGATGGAATTCCAGGACATCAGAGGTTTGGGCAGGTCTGCTCAGTATGCTTGATGAGTAGATACACCAAGGCTGTGTATTCTGCAATATACACTTGTCAGAACAAGTTTTAGTATCAAGAAAAAAAAATTTTTTTCCTAGAGGGCTGACATTTTTTTTTTAAAGATATTGGTTCTAACAACTTTTCTTTTTTCCTCCCTTTTTAAAATTGGTTGTAAAATTTACATTTCGAATTTTATCCCCTTATCCCATTCCCCCCACCACCCAGGAACCCCTTGTCCCATACCGTACCTCCTCGTGCTCCTATGAGGGTGTGATTTTCCAGTTTCTATGATTGCTATGTCCATTAACATAAACTGCCTCCTAAATTTCTAAATCCTTCCCTTTGTGCTATTAAATCTCCTATTTTTCTTTTTCTTCTTTCTTTTTTCTTTTTTCTCTTTTTTCTCCTTTTTCCCTTTTTTTATCTCTCTTGTTTTTTAATTGGGTATTATATTTACCTTTCAGATTTTATCCCCTTACCCCACTTCTTCCCACCACCCAGTAACCTCCTATCCCATTCCTCCTCCTCATGCTTCTATGAGGCAGTGCCCGCACCTACCCCCCTCACTTCCCCCTCCCCACCCTCACATTCCTCCCCCCACTCTGTGTTCTTTGTTTATGGGACCAAGAATCTCCTCTCCCACCTATGCCAGACAAGGCCATCCTCCCCTACATATACTGCTGGAGTCATGGGTCCCTCCCTATGTGCTCCCAGGCTGGTGGTTTAGACCCTGGGGGGCTCTGGGTGTTTGGTATTGTTGCTTTCCTCCTGGGGTCACAAACCCTTTCTGCTCTTTCAGTCCTCTCTCTAAGTTCTCTATTGAGAAACCCTTGATCATATCAGTGGTTAGCTGTGAGCATCTGTATAATTAATATCAAGATGAAGTTATAATTTCTTAAATGGTACAACATTTACTTTGATTTTAAATTTAAGGATTCCATTGGCATGAGCTTCTTATTGATATAAAAGTGAGATGAATATTGATACTCTCATGGGCATTGTGCCTGTATAACACATTTTGGAATACAAGGCTTACACCCAGTCCTTCTTTAACTTTTTTAACTGATTTGGGACAGTTAGCCTATGAGTTAAGGGACTATAGCAAATTCATATTTTTGAGTTTATTGTTAGGGTGTTTCCCATATTTTATTTAGAAATAGCTGAGAGGAGTGAACAGACAACAGTCCAGGTTACCTTACATGGATAGTTGGTTTTCAAAACATCAGAAGTCCACAGAATTGACTTTACAAATATTTATATATTAATGTTCATTTTTATTAGAGACCTGTCTGCTCCTGACAGCTTCCTGTCGTGGATTCTAAGAAGAAACTGAGCAGCCTTTGGAGTTACTCCAGTTGTGTGGTGACAGCCACTAGGCAAGAATTGCCTCTCTCCATCTACAGACAAATTACTGTCCAGAAAAGGACACACTTGCAGAACAGTCAACTGATTATATCTGCCTAGACAGAGTGATCAGCCCTTAATAATTCTGCATCACTAAGGTCTGTCAGAAGGCTGAAGATTTGGTGCTCCAACGGTCGGTAGTATAGGGGCTTTCCAGGTGTTCAGCGTGTTCTCTTTAAATTTATAGGTGTTCTCTATAAATTGGCTAAGTTTTAGAAGCTATGCTTAGTGCTTCCCATAACTTCACTTAACTCAGTCATTCTGGATTTCTGATGGGGTTGAAGACCTATAGTCTCATAGCCAATCCTGGCTATTTACTTTGAGAGAAAAGATCTGAGTGGATGGTTTTCAGCTGACATTCATTCTAAAGCCAAGAAAAAAATAAAAAAGCCAGGTTCAGAACTAAGTGCTTTAGTTAGGAGAGATAACAGAGGTTCTGGTTAGTCAACAAAATGATGGACTGGGTATTAGGATTATCTTGTACCTCACTGGTACAATTAGGAATAAGTATGCTCTAACTGTATTTTGAGAGAAAAGTTTTATTCTAACAGGAAGGGTGATACGTAGGAGGAGCTAAGGGGGAAGGAGTACCAAAAGGGAAAGACAGAGTAAGGAGAGGAGAAGATGAGGGAGAGGAGAAGTTAGGTGATGAGAGAGAGAGAGAGAGAGAGAGAGAGAGAGAGAGAGAGAGAGAGAGAGAGAGAGGTCATGGAGGCAGATGTTTACGTGTGTCCACCAGTTAAAGATAGTTGATATATCTAGGTTGGGTATTGGGTTACACTTCTGATTGAGCCTTTGATTAACATTTAAAAAATTGTATAAAAGCAAAAAGGAAAGGGGGCATGGGATAGGGGTTTTCTAGGGAGGGGAAATGAGAAAAGGGGATGGCATCTGAAATGTAAATAAAATATAAAATAAAATAAATAAAAATGGAACAATTCAGGCAAAAAAAATGCATACTTTTTTTCCATAAATTACAAAATAAAAATAATCTTGTTTTTTTGTTTCTATAGTAATTATTGAAAGTCAGATGCTCTATACAATAGTATCTAGGTACATCTACCTTAACAGCCTGTTTCTTCAGAATAAAAGTTAAACCTACTATACTTTCATTATAACATCATGGCCAATTCCAAAATTTATGGTAACTACTTATATTAATTCTTTTATATACATACTTTTCTTACATTTTATAATGTTCTTTAGCTCTCCCATGGCTATGGAAATTACCCCAATCAGTCAAAAAACTCCTATGGGCTGGCAAACAACTTGCTAGTGAGATTTTCTTCCAAATAGAAACTAACGCAGCCTGACTTTAACTTATGCATCTCACATTTCTCTTACTTAAGTTCATTTATGGGCTAAATAGCAGAAAACTAGGAACAGATGCTAGCTGTGACAATTTGAATATGCTTAGCTCAGGGAGTGGCCCTGTTAGGAGCTGTGGCCTTGTTGGAGTAGTGTGGGTGTATCACTGTGAGGCTTTTGAAACCCTCCTCTTAGCTATATAAAAGACAGTCTGCTCCTGGCTTCCCTTTGGATGAAAGTTGTAGAACTCTCAGCTCCTTCTCCAGAGTCATGTCAGCCTGGACACTGCCATGCTCTCATCTTGATAATGGACTGAATCTCTAAACCTGTAAGCTAGCCCCAGTTAAATGTTGGCCCTTATAAAAGTTACCTTGGTCATGGTGTCTTTTCACAGCAAGGGAAACCTAAGTAAGACACTGGCATTAACCACTAAAACATTGAGTGTCTCATCTTTACTCTTCCTGCAGGAACCATAAAAATTCCTGTGATGGATCATGCTTCTCATCTGAGAGAGAATTATGAATACTATTAAATTCTCTTCTCAATGACATTCACATCTTCATGTCATTAGGTAACAAGGCAAGAAAGACAGAATAAAGGCATATGAGGAATTAAAATTACCCCACTCACAAGGATATAAATGTAAAAAGAAAGCTCTAACGATTCTATCTAGATTATTATAAATAATAAGTGAATTTAGTCAAGTAACAAGATTTAAAGCAAGAAAACATGAACAATTCCATAGCCATGAAAACAAAAATACCTAGGAATAAACTCACCCAAACAAATAAAAGATTGCTAAAATAAAAATCACAAAGCACTACAGAATTAATATTCTTAAAATATTCACACAATAGAACACTAATGAAAATACCAAAGACATTTTTCAGAAAAGTAGAAAAACAATCCTTCAAAATACACGGAAGCGAAGAAAATCAATAATAATAATCAAGTATTCTTGAGTAGAAAGATAAAATTAAAGATATCAGAATAACATTAAAGAACCACTGTAAGAAAAGTAGTAAAATAAAAAACAGAAAAATCAATGGAAGTTAAGCATTGCAGTAATGTCTATAAGTAAGCCTATGACCTATTGTGGCAGAACAATTTCAAAGTTTTGAAGACAATCCAGATATGTAGATATAGATATAGATATAGATATAGGAACAACCTATGTAAAAAATACATAAATACAAAAGCAACAATAAGCAATGAAACAGGCAGAAGTCCATAAATATGGACATATTATCCACAACAAAATGATTTTCAACAAACTGTCAAAGACAATCTAGTGTGGTCAAAACTGAATATCCATATATTGAAGATTGATGTCAGTTTCTCATCTTGTACAAATATAATCTCAAAGACCAAAGACCGAAATACTATTTGAAATTGAGAAAAATTAAATTGGAAAGTAGTTTAAGCTGCTGCTTTTCTTAAAAAGATCTCAGAAAGCAACATGGGGGAATTTAAGTGTAAATTGACAATGAGAACTAAAGTAAGCTAAAAACCTTCAGTAAAACTATATAACAGGAACAGGGAAACAACAACTTAGAGAATAGGAAAAACACATCTTGTCAGCTATTCATTACAAAGGTTAATATTCACATCAGGGATAGAACTTAAAATCCATTTAGGCAATTGAATTTTAAGTGCACACGGGCGTGTTCGTGCATGTGTGTACACACACACACACACACACAGAAACACACACACACACACACACACACAGAAACACACACACACATTTATATATTAAAAAAACAAGAGCCTAAAGCCACTATTCCAAAATTAACAGCTGACATCTTCAGGGGATAAGTAGTATACAAAATTTCCCAAGACACACAAAAAGTCAACATGGAAAAAGAATTACAGATCACTGTCATGAACACATATGCAAAATATTCAATAAAATCCACAAACCAAATTCCAAAACACATCATGATCAAGATGGCTTTATCACAGAGATGTGGGGATAGTTCAATATATAAAATATCAATATATGTGATCAACCATATAAACAAACTAAAAGAAAAAAAACAAGAATACACACGACCATTTTATTAGATATTTAAAAAAGAAAAACATCCAACACACCTTTAGAATAAAAATATTAGACTGATCAGTAATACAAGACACATACCTAAACATAATTAATGTAATATACAGCAAGCCAATAGCCAACCTCAACTGGAGAAAAATTAAACCAATTCCACCAACATCAGAACACAGGTTGTTCACTCTCTTCTTATCTATTCAATATAATACTTGAAGATCTAGCTAGATCAATAAGACAACTAACTGAGATCAAGGAGATACAAATTGCGTTAAGAAAAGTCAAACATATTTATAGATAATATGATAGTATACATGAGCATCACCAAAACATTTACCAGAAAACTCATACAGCTAATAAACACTATTAGTGAAATGACTGGAGATATATATATATATATATATATATATATATATATATATATATATATATATATATATATATAATCAGTAGTATATGACTGGAGTCATATATATAATCAGTAGCATTCCTATATACCAATGACAATTACCGTGCAGGAGAGAAAAAAAACCAACAAAATAAACCCTTCATAACAGCCACAAAGATACAAAGTATATTGGGGTAACTCTTACCAAGCCAAGTGAAATACTTCTATGACCAAAAGGTCGAGAAATTGAAGAAGAGATCAGAAGATGGTAAGGTGTCCCACACTCATGAATCAGTAGAATTAACATAGTGAAAATGGCCATCTCAGCAAAAGCAATCTACATATTCAACCCATTAGCCATCAAAACTCCAGTACAATGCTTTATAGACCTTGCAAGGACAATATTCAACTTCAAATGGGAAAACAAAAAAGCAAGGACAGCTAAAACAACCCTGTAATAAGGACTTCTGGAGGTATCACTATCCTTGATGTCAAGCTCTACCACAGAGATACAGTAATAAAAACCACATGGTAGTGTTATTAAAAAAAAAAAAGATAGGTTGATCTATGGAATAGAATCAAAGACTCAGAGATACATCTACACACTTACGGACATCTGATTTTTAATAAAGAAGCAGAATTACACAGTAGAAAAAAGAAAGCATCTTCAACAAATGGTGCTGGTCTAAGTGGATATCAGCATGTAGAAGAATGCAAATACATCCATATCTACCATCCTGCACAAAACTCAAGTCCAAGTGATTCAAAGACATAGACATAAAACCAGATACACTAAACCTGATAGAAGAGAAAGTAGGAAATAACCTTGAACACATTGGCACAGGAGAAAATTTCCTGAACAGAACACCAACTCAGGCACTAAAATCAACAAACAATAAATGGGACCTCATGAAGCTAAAACCTTCTGTAAGGCAAAGTATAACATCAATAGGACAATACAGCAGTCTACAGAATGGGAAAAGAGTTTTACTAACTCTACATCTGACAAATAGTGTGACTCCACATTATTTGGCTAATATCCTAGAAAATATATAAAGAACTCAAGAAACTAGACATCAACAAATGAAATAATCCATTTTAAAAACGAGTACAGATCTAAATAGAATTCTCAACCCGGGAACATCAAATGGCTGAGAAACACCTAAAGAGATGTTCAACATCCTTACTTATCTGGGAAATGCAAATCAAAATGATTTTAGGATTCTATCATCCACCTGTCAGAATGGCTGTGATTAAAAAACAAGAGCTAGCTCACGCAAGCAAGAATATGGAGCAAGAAGAACACTCCTCCATTGCTGATAGGAGTGCAAACTTATACACACTGTGGGGAAAAGTATGATGATTTGTCAGAAAATTGGTAATCAACCTACCTCAAAACCCAGCTATATCATTCCTAGGCATGTATCCCAAAGATGTTCCAGCCTACCACAAAGATATCCGTTCATTTATTTATAGCAGCTTTATTCATAATAGCCAGAAATTGGAAACAACCTAGATGTCTCTCAACTAAAGAATGGATAAAGAAAATGTGATACCTTTACACAGTGCAGTTGTTAAAACAAAAACAACTCAGTTGTTGATACAAAAACAAAACAAAGAAACATGAAATTTGCAGGCACATGAATGGAACTAGAAAAAAAATCATCCTGAGTGAGGTAACCCAGACTCAGAAAGACAAACAATGTATGTCATCACTTATAAGTGGACATTATAAGTGTTAAGTAAAAAGATAGGCATGCTACAATCTATAGAGATAGAGAGGCTAAGTAACAAAGAAGACTCAAGAGGCGATACATGGGTCTCTCTGGAAATAGGAAATAGAATAGATTTTGAGGTGGAATGAGGGCAAGTGGGGATGGGAACAAAGGATATGAGGTATGGGTGAGGTGGCATGTAGGGAAAGAATACAGTGAGAGAGGACTGGGATTCAGAGTCATCTGTAAAGTGATGTGGAAACCTGGTACAGTCCCTTTGAGCCCTGCTTAGTTTATTTTGTGGGACTTGTTCTCCTGGTGTCCTTGACCCCTCTGGCTTCTAGAAACCTTCCTCCCCTTCTTCCAGAGGATTCCTGTGTCTGCCCCTAATTTTTCGTAGTGGGTCTCTGCATCTGCTCTCACCAGTTGCTAGATGACTCCTCTTTGGTAACTGGGCTAGGTGCTGATCTGTGAGTATCTACACTCTATGCAGGTGACACCAACAGAGACTGCTAGTAATAGAGGATACTGAGCCTAAACCAGCCATCTTCTGTAACCAGTCAAGGTTCCCCTGTGGTGGAAGTTTCACATTAACCCAGCCATATAACATTCAACCCACAATCTACAATGCCTGTAAGATGTGCTGGGATAATGGTGGGGCAGAAATAGTCAACCAGTGACTGGTCCAACTTGAGGCCCACACCACAAGAGGAAGCCCACAGTGACACTGCCTGGAGTGCCAGAAACCAGGAGGACCATGCAGAAACCGAGAATAGATTAAGCATGACTTGAAAACAAAACAAAACAAAAATAAAAAAGAAAAAGAAAGGAATGGAAAAAGAGTCAATCCAAGTATTGCTAATGATATTCCTCTACAGTCTAGCTATTAGTGATATTCAGAGTCAAAGTACTCTAAAAGTTTAAATTACCCCAGTCAAAAATGATCATCATCAAGGATATAAACAACAATAAATGCTGGTTTAGATGCAGGAAACAAAATGAAAAAACAAAATCCTTACACTGCTGATAAAAATGTAGTCTCAACATTTTGCAAATTACCAGTTCCTCAAAACATTGGAAATGGATCTATGTGAAGACCCAGCTATACTAATTGTAATTCCTTGTATATTTCCTAAAGGAATGTTCCTTGTAGATATCCTACCATAGGTACACTTGTGCATCATGTTCACTACAGCTCCATTCACAAAAGTCAGGAAATGCAATCAGTACAGATTTCCACAAACTTGACAAGTAGATTTAAAAAAAAAAAAAAAAAGGTGTAGTTTATACATACAATGAAATTTTATTCATCTTTAAGATAAATGAAAGGAACTGTAAAAGTATACTGAACTAACTCTGGAACACAAACATATAGATCACACATTTTCTCTCACATGTGGATGGTAGCTTTACAGATCTAAATACATTTGTTTAAACTCAGGTATTGGAGAAGTTAGGAAATATAAATGACCATTGAGCAGAGGAAAAAAAAAATGTGACTGAGTTGACATAGTGAAATACAAATATTAGGGATGAGGAAAAATATAAGGTATAAATATATAAGGTAAAAGTATAAGGTAAATATAATAAGGTTGAAAAATATAATGTAAAACATAAGATTTCATATAGAAACCAACTATTTTATATACAAATATATATACATTGTATAAATGTATATATATTTGCATGATTACACACACACATACACACACAATATGTATTATACACAACCTACAGGACAGAATAAAATATATTGAATTCAAAATTATAATTATCCAGATTTGCATGAGTATGAAGCCAATGAAGTATAAACAAAATCAAGTCAGTCAACATTCCATCATGGAGTGGGGAGGGGCTTCACTCAGCTGAGGATATATTGACAGTTGATGGCTGCTTTGGGAGAGTTGAGTTTCATTCAGAAGTACAGACCCTGGTAGGTGACTATACACCACTACCTTTATATCCATGTGCATTTATTTGGGTAATGCCAATTTTGGACTCAGTCAGTGATTAAAAACAAAACAAAACAAAACAAAACAAAACAAAACAAAACAAAACAAAAACAAGCCAAACATATAAACTTGGAAGATGCACACAGGAGTGATCCAAACAGAGTTGGAAGAAAGTATGGAGACCAATATATATTGTATGTACATATTATATTTTCTCAAAATAATTGTTAAAGAGAAAAATACTATCCATGTCAACTAATTTAACAAATATATACAAAACAAGATATACACTTCAATCATTATAGTAACTATTGAAGAAAAAAAGCAAAGCAAATACTATGGAAATGTAATTCATAAAGCTTTTATGACATTATAATTATAAACAATAGTATGAATGTTTTTCACCAAACAATAAACTACAGTTATACCATATCACAATTATCCTATTCCTACATATATGACCAAAAGTCAGTTTTATTGCAGAATTGTTTACTACAACTGATATACAGAATCAATATATGTGCTTACTAAGTCACAGGAAAAAAAGTTCTGTGATTTATAGCACAATGGATGGAACTAGAGAATGTTGTTTAAGTGTAATAGGTAAAGAACACAAGTAGTACATACTCTATGTACTACTATGTACTCTTAATGCAAGTTTAAAAAACTTGACCTGAAAGTAAAATAGTCTTTTATTGGGATTGTATAATTCAGTCATACAAAATAGAACTGAATCTAATGAGCTATATTTGTGTCTGAAAATATCTACACTGAACCTCATTAATATCTATTACTAATATATGATAACAGTGAGAATTTTAAGGATAGAAAGATGGCTACTGTGGCTAAGGGTGCTTGCTAAGAAGTCTTCCAATATTAGGTTCAAACCTGGGACAAATGGTTGATGTGCCTTTTTAACATACCAATGTGGACATGGCCACAAGTTTCTCCCAGCATGCCCCACAAGGTTCTCCCAACATGCCCCAGTCCCTTCCTGTTACAAGGTATGGCTGGCATGTCCCACCCTCAACCCAGAATTCTCCAGCCTAGGGTAACTCTCCCAACTGCCTTTTCCTACATAATGCTGACATTTTGGTTAATCTTTTACTGTACCTTTGAGCTCCAGACTGATGAACCCTCCCATTTTCTCCCCAGATGACCCAGCTAAGTCTGATCCTGTCTCCTTGGACTGGCCCAGATGTCCCTGCCTCTGGCTATGCTCTCCCTTTCATCTACAAGAAACTTTTTCCTCCACCGTACCTAGGAGCAGCCATGTCCTTTCTTTTCCTTTTTATTTCTTTTTTTCATTCAACCTCTATCTCAGTTCAAGCCCCAAAACCCACTCACATGGTAGAAGGAAAACATGGACTTGTATAGTATTTTTCTTCTTGAAATAATTATTTTGAGAAAATAGATAAAAGTGGCCCAACAATTAGGAGCACAGACTGCACTTGAAGAGAACCTTGGTTCAGTTCTCAGCAATAACAACTGACTCAAAAACATCTGCATTTTGAGGTCGAAGGAATCTAATGCTATCTTCTGACCTCCAAAGACACTGTATGCATATGTAGTACAGATTATAAGCAGGCAAAATACTGATACACACAAGGTAAGTCTTTAAAAAGTTAAAGTATAACAGTAATTTTAGAATGATAAGTTAGTTTTGTCTAAATCTTAATAAGCCTTGTGTAATACAAAATAATACCACCTGTTTTTATTTCCATAGTTCTTAGATTTCTTGTACATTGTGACTTATTCTATATTGTATCACAATAATTATAGATTATACCACTAGTATAATGGCTATAACTATAAAAAATATAAATTATCTTGTAAAAGCTCATTTTAACTAACATGATTCCATTATATGCCTGTAATCATAGCAGTTTTGAATGGAGGCAAAAGAACCATGAGTTCAAGACCAGCCTCACTACATAGTAAAATTTTGGTTTTTTTTTTTTCTGCCTAGCCTCAGTACATGAGATTCTACATTTTAGGATAGTACTTGAAAAAATGTCAGTTTCTTGATAGTCAGGATATCCAAGTTATATTATGCTTTGTTCTTTTCTTTTTTCCTTTTCTGTTCCCCAACCATCTCCCAGATATAGCTCTTCCTACATTAATAGTGCAAAACACAATTAATTAAAATTCAATAATGTGAAACATAATTATTCCTATTTTAGGTATAGTCTCAGTTTAAAATATTTCTAAGTCCAATATTAAGATTTGTTATAAAAATAGAAAACTTCATCCTACTTTATTTTAGATAGATGTATCTAAAATGTTAAAATGGAGTATTTATGACACTTAAGTCTATTTTAGTTGGATTAGACATTATAAGACTACATAGTTTACGTTTTTAATCTTAGGTCTATTATTTAATTTTATATTTATTAACATTTAAAATATATCTCTGGCACACAGAACCAAACCTTCCCAAAGGCAACCAACTCTTAATGCACAAGAAGCAAACATCCTAAAAATGTTGGTCTCCCAACATAGGAAGCAATAGTTTTCTCTTGAAATCTCTTCAGGGTAAGGTGGTAGGAAATTAAATAATTCCTGTGTATCTTCAGTCTGTTATAATCAATTCATCTGTGCTGGGCCATGATGGTGGTGGCAGCTACCTTTAATCTTAGCACTCGGAGTTAGAGGTAGGCAGATCTACAAGTTTGAGGTCAGCCTGGTCTACAGACTGACTTCCAGGAGAGGTATAGCTACACAGAGAAACCCTGTCTTGTAATGGGGGGGCGGGGGCTGGGAGAGAAAGGTAAAAATATATAGTTTTAGAATATGTAATCCAGCTATTAAGTATTCTATATATAACATTTTGAACACTGATAAAGTTTTATATTTTAGGTATTTTTTGTTATTTGGAAAAATCACTATGTATCTTTTAAAAAATAAGATTCATAAAAATGAGTTTAGAGCTATAAGAATATTCACTTTGAACATGTAAAGAAAGAATACAAATAAAAAATACTATAAATAATAAATGAAAATACCCACTTCCCACTAGTTTCAGCTTAGATATTCATGTTGGTTTTTTCCCTTTTCTTGATTGTTTGCTTATTTGTTTGTTTGTTTGTTTGTTTAAAATCCCAAACTCAATTTCTAAACTAACTCTGGCAGCTTATTAGAAGGAAAAAACAGTTTACCTCAGGCTGTAGCCTTTTTGCTCGTCTACTGTAGCAACTGAATTTTGATGGCTGAACAGACTGTCTAAGAGGGATACTATGAGGTTTGTATTCCTTGTCTTTTTCTTCACTGTCAAATGGATCTGTGTTACATTGCTGATATGGAGAGAAAAAACAGAAATATATTTATGAACATATAAACTCATATATCTATATAAAGAATGTGAGTTCAGAATTAAATATTCATAAACATATACTTGTAATATTTAAAATAGTGAATTGTTCAGTTAAACCAAAATAATACTAGTTTACTCATTTTAAACATCTAAAATATGAACTTTCTAAAACAAGGAAGCTTAATAATTTCAGAAAATAATTACCTACTTTTCAGATAACAACCTGATGTAATTGCACCTCTTTTCTAGTATGTAATTTGGTTAATAATAATAACTTCCCAAAATAAAAAAGAACTCACTAAAGTTTACCTATCATAAGAAGAATAAAGTTTTATATAAGCAAGTTTCCAAAGTCCTATTCCTAAAATTTCAAAATATATTAATAAATTTTAAATGTCCAGCAATTCAAATAAATGCCAAAATTATATAGAAAGAAGAAAAAACAAGAAATCAAGTCTTGTATCAAGCTCCAAGTCAGCTACGACCCTCACCACAAGATTAGCTCCAGACTGAAACATTTCATAAGGGTAAATGATCCGTTCATAGTGGGACCGTAGCAGGGAACCAATGTTTTTCCCTGATGGGTAATTAAGGCGTTGGGCAACACGGGCCCACCGACGGTCCTTGCAGATTGCTTCATAGCCGCCTTCCTCTATCACAATCTAAAAGGATAAAAAAAGATATAAACAGTCAACACACTGGAGAAGTCTAAATTTTCCAATGACCCTTTGTGTAGAAAACACATCACGTCCTTCCAATACTTAACCAATTTTTAACTCAAACATTAAGCCAAGAATTGTTGCCAGATTCTATAGTACTCATTTCTAAGCAGAAATATAAATGAAAATATGTTTTCTAGTTATGGGTTTTTTTTTTTTTTTAAATATGAACTACTCTTACCTTATTAAGGCTATAAAGGTCCAAGATCTTCCTCTCCACATTAGGTATCTTCAATGAAGAACCTTGAATTTCCCAGAATTTTGCAATCTGATCCAAGTAATTCAGTTTTACTCTAGTTTGGGCCTGGGAAAGAAGTCAGTAAATTAGGCTTACTTTTTGCCCCTGTTTTTACTTTCCTTATCTTTTGAGGCTTTAAAAAAAAAATAATGATATTATCATTGCCCCTTCTCCTTCCTCCCTCCAAACCTTCCAGTTTACTATCACCTTATTCTCTTTCAAATACATAGCTTCTTTGTCTGTTATTGCAAATATATGTACATTGACACAAGAAGTTAAGAAGCTACTTTTGTTAATCATTTAGCAAAAAATGTGTTGAATATGCAAGAGATAGACATTTGGAAGAACAGGTAGATGTTCTTTATCCTATTCAATTATTCAATTATTCAAATTATTGGAAGGAGGCTCAGAATTTAAGGGTAAGGAGCCATCTCAATTGTCATGCCAAATACCACTAAATTTGTGTTAGTTTTAAAATTTACAGTGGTAGTCATTATAATTAGGAAAAAGCTTAAAGACACTTGCAGTGTATTTGCCATAATTGTCTCTGGAAGTTCTAACTTTGCATAGTGAGCTTATGAATTTAAAAAATGCTGCTCTGCTGAGTGTTGATGCATTCTAAATATTCTATTATTTATCCTAAATACGTAAATAAGCCATATAATGTTTTGTGTAGGTATATGTTTTCAGAGCTGATCAACTGGTATAAAATAACCAACTGATATGCTATTCCTTGTAGGGGCACTATTTCTCCCACTTTCAGCCTTCCTTTGTGCCCTGTAGTTATCTGTCTAAGGTTGAGGCCTCCTGACTTTTCTACATTTAATGGTATCATATCTATTGGTGTTTATATCACCCCTGTTTATATCATGTTTACACTCCCATGCTGCTAAGCCTTCTTATGCATAGTTCCTCTAACACTTCCAGAAGCTACTATCTCAAAGCAAACTTCCTGTTCCTCTGCTCTTTCAGTATAACTATTCCATCTTCCACAATAATCTCTAACACTTAGGTGCAGGAGAGAATAAATTAGGAAAGTAAAAGGCAACCACTTCAGAGTGGGTAGGAGGAAGCAATAGAGAGGACTAGCAGGATGTAAGTAATCTTAAAAAGGAAACAAAAAAAATGGGGTCTGTAACTTTAATTCTCTCTCTCTCTCTCTCTCTCTATATATATATATATATATGTGTGTGTGTGTGTATACATATATATATATATATATATATTTTTTTTTTTTTTAAAACCACAGGTTACCCATTCATCTTTACTTTCTTTGTAGCTTTAACCTTAGTCTATCATATAATGGAATGTAGAAATCTTCATGTTCTGGAATTTTATAAACCAATATTGTGTTTTAAAGAAGATGTTGCCATAAGTCAATATTTATTTTTTAAGAAATGATAACTGCGGTTTCAATAAACAATATTTGATATCAGAAACTAAATACAAGTCATTGTTGTAAAATCACAAAGATTAGGATTCCAACTGTTCTAAAAAAACACATTTCTTACCTCCAGTTCATTTAGCCTCTGAATTCGAGGAGTAAATCTGAAGTTATCAACTTCTACAGCAAAAGGAGGCTGCCAATCCTAGAAGGAAATAAAACGATGATTATAACACACTGAAATGGGTCAAGAAGTTAAAGATGAGGATAGGGAAAATTATTACACTCTCATATTAATGCTTTATATGAGTTACAGTTGCTTTCCAAATTTGCTTTCCAAAATTCTTAAATAATCATCTTTTAAAATTCAAAAACTGCTCGAAAAAAAACAAACAAACAAACAAAAAAAAACAAAAACAAAAACTGAAAACAATAGACAAAAGAAAAATAAAAGCTCCACCAAATTAGCAGTTTTCCAAAGGACTCAACAATAAGAACAGGCAAAAAAATCTGCATAAACTCAGGTGTCAGTGTTACAAGTGTTCTTACAGATAAAATAAACAAAATACTAACATACCTTTTCCCCCAATATAACCCTATTTCAAGCACTTTGGAAAAGTGTGTGTAATAAAATCATAATGGTGAGGAAAAGAGGTAGGTAGAAGAAAGGAAATGTCTACAGATTAAATACTTAAGAGTATTATTTTGTGCAAAAAGTTTATATTCATTATATGTTACCTGTTTAATATTAGGCTGCAAGTTCATTTGAATGTGGTTTCCTAGGGAAACCGACTAGTAATAGTTTACTGTAAAACAGAGTGCTGGCATGTCCTGCCAATCAACAGAAACTTAACCTGAAACAGATTCCACACCATTCTCATTTTACCTTTTTTTAAAAACATGTGAAAGAAATCGTGATACTGAAACTGTGAAACAGGAAGTGGCCAATAACAATATAAACTTATACAGCATTTTTCCCCAGTTATAAATGAGATTGTTAGTATACTGAATTTTTCTTAGTTAAAATATGGTAGCCGGGTAGTGGTGGCACACACCTTTAATCCCAGCACTTGGGAGGCAGAGGCAGGTGGATTTCTGAGTTTGAGGCCAGCCTGGTCTACAGAGTGAGTTCCAGGACAGCCAGGGCTACACAGAGAAACCCTGTCTCAGAAAAAAAACAAAACAAACAAACAAGAAACATGGTAAAGACAACTCACTAACTGAAAATGTATTAACTGCATATCTGCAGAAGCGTTTCAAGTTCTAACCACAAAGAATCTGGATGACTAACTAGAGGATTTTTCTACAGTTTAAAACGAGGAGCTGGAAAGAGTCTAAACGCCTACATATTTGTCCTTAAATCTAAGGCCTTGTTGAGGGACACAGTAGTCCCACGGTCGATCATAATATTTAATTTCAAGTTTCATTTCAGAGGCTTACCGCAGGTGGGCGGATCTTGCAAATGCCTGACTTCTCCGCAATGGGTCTGATTTTAGCTATATAGCCAAGAGGATCTTTGAATTCCGCCCAACTGGGCTCAAACACCGGGCACTCGGGCGGCGGTAGAAAGTCGTCAGATCCTGGCTTCATGTCCGTCCAAAACGCGGTTATAAAACGTGATTCGATATTAAAGGGCGAATGGAATTTCCTACTCACTGCGATGGTCCACAGCAACTTTATTTTCTTCCAAATTTCAGACCTGGCTTAATTACACATTCTTACAAATATTCACCTCCCTGTTCATATCCACCATTTTTGGATTACAATGTGAGACGAATTGTATCGCTCCGCCGACTTATTTTTCGAGCGTTATGTGAAAACCTGGAAGTTGTTCCAACGCAGGTAAAACTTGAAGCTACAGAAATGAGACCACCAAATGAAAACAAACACAAACTAATTTATCTTCCTCATTAAGCTGTATTTTAAAAAAAATCCGACTGTTTAGATAAATACTTAGCCGGAACTTTTTTTTTTAACGATATCACTACACACAAACGCCTGCGCAGTAGAAGGGTAGCAACCCGGAAGCAATTTGGTTGAGCTAAAGTATCTCCCGGAATTTATTTTTATGCAACTAGTAACAGGCTTTTTGTTTGTTTGTTTGTTTTTTGTTTTGTTTTTGCTTTTGTCCCTATTCGACCAAGTTGCTAGACCGTGGTTTTGTGAAAGTTAATCGGTGACTATAATTCTAGTGCCCCAGGTATTTTTATGCACATTATTTTAACTAACACTGTATACATTTATTATAATGTTTATACATATTCAAGATTGAATTATGCAACAATATCTTCCATAAAAAACTGAAGTTTAACAACGGATATACTGTATGGAAATACATACATACACAATTACTACTAAGTAAATATTTTACTACATGAAAAAGTTAAATTGATTTAAAAAGACAGCTCTGCTCAGTGTAGTTATGTGGTTGGATGTTGCTTTGTCTCGTGGTGGAAATAAAACTGGTGGAATGTTTGGCAAGGTATTCAGAGTATATATAGTCTTGGGGATCTAAAGTAATTCTCAAGAAAACGCTTGTGTAAGTAAGTTGTTGCTTTCTCTGGCATCTTTCAGTACTCTTTTCATCCAGTAGTCTCTGCAGTTCCAAATATTTTCCTTTTTTCTCTTATAAAAAATCTTCCCTTACGATACATTTTAATCGTGTTTTCCCTTTCCTCAAAATCCTCCTCACCACCTAGCTTTTTAAAGAGTTACTGCTCTGTGAGACAATTATACCATTTCCTTAGTCCTTTCCCTTTCTCCCTCTAAACCCTCCGATACACTCGTCCTTGCTCTTCGAAATTCACCGCCTTTCTTTTGCTACTTGTTGTTATGTACATACATGTATATGTATATACATATATATTTATACATACATAAATACAAACTGTTCCCTCTGTCCACTGTAATCTGTATGTGTGTCCTCAGGACTGCATATTTATTTAGTATTGAATAAACAGTTGTTGTGCTTCTCCATGGGAAGGCCTATTCTTCCATTCTCCACATTCCTCAGTTGCCTGTAGTTGTCTGTCTAGGTTTATGTAAAGATCTTCCTTGTCCTCCTTAGTGTGTTTATTGTTGTTCCCCTTGTTCAGCTCATGTTTAGGTGCTCAACATGATGAGTTTGTAACATTGCGAGAGACACAGTCTCACAGCATGTGCGAGACTCGATGATTCTCTGGCTCTTAAACTCTTCTTTTCCCCTCTTCTGTGGTGTTTTTTGAGCTCAGGTACAGAAATGGTATTTCAAAATGTACCTGTTGGCACAGGGCTCCACAACTTTCTGCAATTTGATTGGATATAGCTTTTTGCAGAGGTCTCTATCCATTTGTGGAGGCTTTTCTGTGATGGAGGGTGAGCACTAAACGTATGTGGGTGTAGGGACAAAATACCGAAAATGTTGTTGGGGGTTATGCTGGTTTAATAAAGTGGTGGCTGTAGGTTCCTCTCCAAGATCCACAACTTCATTAGCCATGAGTAAGTTGTTGGGTGTTTTAAATATACTGTGACCAGAAAAAGGACCTTTTCGGGTCATGTGTATTTTGACTTACAAATGTCTCCTGTATTTGCATGTGCACACATTTCCTGAAATTTTGGGAAGTTGGGGGCTATGATTCCATTGACCATTTATTCGCTTATTTTTGGTCTCCTTTCTTTCTAGCTCCTTGTTCTATACATGGATTTTTTTTTAAACAAAATTAAGTTCATGTTTATTTCATGTCTGTATGCTGTATGTACATGAATGATCCAATACCACTCTTTGTTTCTACAACTTCCAGACATTGAGACTCCCCCCTCATCCTCCCATACATGGCTGCTTTGCTTTGCTTTGCTTTGCTTTGCTTTGCTTTGCTTTGCTTTGCTTTGCTTTGCTTTGCTTTGCTTTGCTTTGCTTTGCTTTGCTTTGCTTTTTGCTTTGCTTTGCTTTGCTTTGCTTTGCTTTGCTTTGCTTTGCTTTGCTTTGCTTTGCTTTGCTTTGCTTTGCTTTGCTTTGCTTTGCTTTGCTTTGCTTTGTTTTTCTTTTCAATCAAATTGTTTGATTTATTTAGCTTCCAAAGGTTGCCCCCTTCTTGGTCCTCCCTCCCAGAGTTCTTCACCCTATGCCCCTCCCCTTTGCTTCTGGGAGGCTGCTCCCCCACCTACCCACCTGCACCTCACCAACACCAGCCTCCCCCTTCCCTGGGGCATCATAGCTATAGGATTAAGCACAGTGAAATAGGAAAAGCTCAGTGAAATCCCTGGATGCTGGGCCTCAGTGTAGTATCTCAGTTAATAAACCTAAGATGGGCTGGCAGAGAGGTGGAAGGTGCCCTCACTTGGTGCAGCTGTGTCATGCAGCAACTTATGTCATGCAGCATCTTTCCCACTGATGCCAGACAAGGTAGTCCTCTGCTATAACCAGCCCCTGTATGCTCTTTGGTTGGTGGCTTAGTCTCTGGGAGCTCTGAGGGATCCAGGTTAGTTGAGACTGTTAGTCTTCCTATGGGGTTGCAATCCCCTTCAGTTCATTTAATCCTTCCCCTAACTCTTCCATAGGGGTCCCTGACCTCAGTCCAGTGGCTGGCTGTGAGTATCTGCATCTGTTTCAGTCAGCAGCTGAGGGCCTCTCAAGAGGACACCGCTACTAGGCTCCTGTCTGCGAGCATCAGTAATAGTGTCAAGGTTTCCTACCTGCCCATGGGGATGGATCCCAAGTTGGGCCCAGGCACTGGATGTCCTATGCTTCCTTCAGTCTCTTCTCCACTTTTGCCCCTGCATTTCCTTTAGACAGGAACAACTCTGGGTCAAAAGTTTTGAAGATGGGTGGGTGGCCCCATGTCTCCACTGGTAGCTGTGTCTATCTGCTGGATGTGGTCTCTTCAGTTCCATCTCCCTACTGGAGATGGAGATTGGGCCTTTCGGGTATTGTCATGTCCTGGAAGCCTCTCGCCTCTCTGGGACTTTGTAGAGGTTCCCCTGCCCCAACCCCACGCTGCTTCATATTCCTATTCATTCATTCTTCTGGCCCTCTGGGCTTCTCTTTTGTCTCCCCTCATACCTCATTGTGGGGCCCCCTCCCCTCTCTGACCTAGGTCCCTCCCTCCCTCCGTCCCTCCCTCTGCCTCTGGTGATTATTTGGTTCCCCCATCCTAGTGGGTTTTAAATATTCACAGTTGGGCCTGCCTTCTTCTTAAGCTTCCTACAGACTGTGAGTTGTATCATGAGTATTCTGAAATTTTTTGGCTACTAGCCACTTATCAGTGAGTACATACCTTTTGGTTCTGTGAGCATGTCCTTTTGGCTCTGGGTTACCTCATTGAGGATGATATTTTCCAGTTCCATCCATTTGCCTGCACATTTCATGTTGCCCTTGCTTTTAATAGCTGAGTAGTATTCGATTGTGCAAATGAAGTGTAGGGCCAATGAAGGGATGATTTGGTCTCCCTGGTAGAGCACTGGGTTTGAGATAGCCCGAGACCCAACAGGTGACCATGGCCTGTGAGAGACATGGCCTGTGAGGGATGGCCTGTATCTCCCCACACTGCCGGATTCCAGACTCCTCCATGTGGTCCACATCTCTCATTAACCTGTACCTCATTAACGTGTAGACAGGTTTGGCTCAGTAGCTCCTCCCAGAGAGGTTTTGAGTCACCATCTACAGCTACAGGTAGAGGGTGTGACTAACAGTCCGCCCCCTCGAGATGTCCATATTCCTAACTTACCTTAACTTAGTGGTGGGGTGGGGGTGGGGAGTGAAGGGGGTGGGGGAGTGAAGGGGTGGGGGGAGTGAAGGGGTGGGGGGTGTGGGAGGCATGGGGGGAGTGACTGGGGTAGCTAAATTAAGTTATTCCTTCCCAGCCTCTCCGCTTTTCTTCCTCTCTGTTAAGCCAGCTCCCCCTGGCTTTTACTGGGGGGCACGCCCACATCCAGACCCAACTACCACATCATGGCAATAAAACTTCTGCAATCCCTTTGGACGTTCACATGTCTTCTGGGGCCTGCCACCGCCGAAGTTTCCAGCCTTTGGAACCTTGGACCTTCTTGTGTATGTGGAACGCCCTGCCCCGGGGCCCTGCCACCACAGAGTTTGATCCCACAATGAAACACATTTTCTGCATACATTCTTCAGCTGAGGGACATCTGGGTTGTTTCCAGCTTCTGGGTGTTACAAATGAGGCTGCTATGAACATAGTGGAGCACGTGTCCTTGTGATAATGGTGGAGCATCTTTTGGGTATATGCCCAGGAGTGGCATAGCTGGGTCTTCAGGTAGAACTATGTCCAATTTTCTGAGGAACCACCAGACTGATTTCCAGAGTGGTTGCGTCAGCTTGCAATCCCACCAACAATGCAGGAGTGATCCTCTTTCTCCACATCCTCGCCAGCATCTACTATCACCTGAGTTTTTGATCTTAGCCATTCTGACTGGTGTGAGGTGGTATCTCAGTGTTGTTTTGATTTGCATTTCCCTGATGACTAGGGATGCTGAGCACTTCTTTAAGTGCTGCTCAGCCATTTGGATACCTCTGGATTTACTCTTTAAGGAGCTATATCTTCTTCAAATAAGCAGTTTTTCATATGCTTCATCTCTCTTGAAATATTTGGGGCCTACTGTGGTAGGATTCCTGGCTGTAGGAGATAGGTATTTCCCTGCTGTTACTGGGTTCTGACCCTGGGATTGAAGCATGTGGGTTTAGAGTGATTATTGGCCTTGCTGTTGATTGCTATTTTGTCTTTGTTGGGTAGCTGTTTTGTTCCTTGGTGTCTGTTTCCTCTCTGGATTGTAGACAGTGTGAAGGTTGTTTCTTGCCTGGCAGGAAAAGTATGTGGACCTGAGGCTTGTGGCCTTGGGAGTACCAAGTAAATTGGGTTTCTGGTTACTGGGACCTTACATTAAGGAATGCTGATAGGCTAGGGACACTGCCCTCACCTGGATAACAGCTCATGCCTACCAAGTGCTAAGGAAGTAGAAATCACTGAATGTAATGTCAGTCCCAGTCCTGTGTTTTTCTCTGGCCATACCTTGCCAGTCCTCCATATCCCAGCACTTGGAGTTGTCCTTCTCCCACTACGGGGTATCTCAGGACTCCCATACTGCCTAAAGATACCTAAGGTGATAAGAATCACTGGGGCTTGGCCATGGCTGCTTCTTGCTTGCTGCCTGTTCCATGGACAGCCTCTGCTTTCTATAATTCTGCTCATAGGACCACCCCAAAAGAATATGCCATGGCTTAAGAGAACCCTTGGGGGCTTTTGGTCCTCCCGAGTTCTTGAATACTTTCCAGTAATAAGTGTCTTTCTCAGGGATAGGAGAGGGCCCTTTCCACCTCACACCAGGCTACTAAGGCAAAGACCACCATAACCACAATTGGCATCCTGTCAAGAGTGTACACTAAACTGCAGGCCTGCTCCACCCCTACTTCCCTCATCTGGGTAACAGCTCTTACCTACCAAATGCTAAAGGAGTAGTCACTGAATGGCATTCCAGTCCCAGTCCTTTTCTCCAGCCACACCTTGCCAGTACCTGGCTTAATAGACCCAGGTTCTTGGGGACTTTTGGTCCTCTAGCATTCTCAACGACTTTCCAGTAACATGTCTCTATGTCATGTCTCTATGTCCCTTGCCTTTGCACCTCCCACCAGTTGACCAAGTGCCTCTTAGAAATGTCCCTTGACTATATTGCCTATATAGCAACTTGTTTGCTATATTGCCAGTGTCAAAACACATGGCATAGGACAGGGGAATTGATGGAGCCCGTCACCACCCACACTAAAGCTTGAGTCTTGAGGCAAAGGGCCCTACCCTATGGTGAAGCTCTTGTTGGCCTGGGCAGTCCAGCTGGCCTCTGGCAAGTCTGCCTCAAGGACCTTGTATTCAAGGACCTTCAAGAGCAAAGTGGACAAACACAGGCTAGGGGGAACAGAAGACACCAGCCAAAGAACCCTGTATCAGGGACACTCCTGTCTGAAACATTCTCTCCTCCAGATGCAATGGAGAAGGCTGGGCCAAGGGAAATGATCCAGCCTTCCCAGGGAAATCCACAAACAGCATATGAGAGCTAAAACCAGTGGCCACCCTCCCTGGCTCCTTCTCACTCTTATGCCTGATTTCATAGGCTTTTCTGTACCTAAGCTGCTTGCTGCAAAGATGGGCACCCTTCTCCCACCTGTATATACTATGTGAAGACAGTGAACAACACACTTTTCTAAGGACTGCTAGGGACCTTGTGTCTTTGCAAGCTAGACGTTGACTCTAGCTTGTTTCTACTGAGAATCCCCTGTATCATAGCCTTTCAAGCTCCTGTCTTCTGTCCTTGCTAACTGCCTCGCTGTGTGGTGGATATAGTCAAGGGACATTTCTAAGAGGCACTGGGAAGCACCTTTCAGCACGATTTCTGGAACCTTTTTCTAGCACAAAAATGGAAGTGGTGAGGTCAAGTACCACATTGAAATAAAACCCTTCTCTAGGAGAAGGAAGTCCATGTCTGCTGTAAACACCCATAGCCTGAGGAATTATTAGTACATGAAAGTCCACATATATTCAGTCTCTTTCTCTCTCTCTCTCTCTCTCTCTCTCTCTCTCTCTCTCTCTCTCTCTCCCTCCCCTCTCTCTCTCTTTTTTCCCCTTTCTCTGTCTACACACACACACATGCAAATATTCAAAAGCATACCCAGTCACACAGACAACCTCAAAGTACATCGACATATGCACGCATCTTAGGGTCTATTCCCACCTAATTATACAACAAACATCACCAACAATTTATTACACCCCAACATCTCTGCTTTCAGGTGCTCTGCTGCTGTTGTAGATATATCTCCTTCTACCTAAACCTTGTAACTACACACTCAGACCTGTACAATACAAGTGTGGGTTGGAAAGAGCCAGGTGCTTCTATCTGCTGAAATATAGATAGGAATATTCAATAAATATTCATGTAAAAGACCAGGCTGCCCCAGTGCTAAGCAAGCAGAGGAAGGGGACGACAAGTATGCTGCCCACCCGGTATGAGGGCCAGAGGCCAGAATTAGGCAGGGGGACCTGCAGCAGGCCCAGGAAATCCTGGAGACCTGCTAGGCCACCAAGGGTTTACATGAGGTGCTGATCAAAAGGTGCATTAAGAGGATTTACATAGGGTGTCTGATGGCCAGATGTTTGAGGTCCTCACAAATTCTGAGCGAAAGCAGGGTGCTACTCTGCACCTGTGTCAGAATTGCAGAAGGGTTTTTAGCTGTTGGGGTAGCCCACTAGGCTCAGGGATTCAAAACAGACCCAGAACTACAGGAAATCAACTCTTCCTTGAATGAGCTTGCAGAGGAGTAGGGCCCTGATCCATACTGCTAGGAAAAGCCTCTGACTTCACAGCTGCTCAGGGAACTGCTGTCAGAAGGACCCTGTGCCCCTCAGAGAACTAAGCACATCCTAGCCTCACAGACAGTAGAAGAGAGCCTGGAGACTGGAAATCCATTTCAATGGAAGACTGTCAGAAGCCTGAAGTGAGGGTGGGGGGTGCCTTACAGCAGAGTTGACCACTGAACTGATTGTCATATTCTGAGCATTGCCCACCATTCCTCAAGGCAGCCATGCTGTAACCTCTGAAGCCCTTGGCATGGAGCCCCTCAGCAGAAACAGGTGGTAACACTTGGGGGATTTGAAGCAGCCCCAGGGAAGAGGCCTTATGGCTGATGGTGGAAGTCCAGGAGGTGGTGAAGGTGGACCCCCCAAGTGCAGGAAGAACAGAGACCAAGTCCAGGAAGGCCTGTGGGAACAGCCTGGGAGTGGTCCAGCAAAACACCATTCCCCTTGGAAGAACTGGAGCTACTGCAGTCCCAGATAGGCTCATTTCCTGCCCAAGCCAGCAGGGTCCAGGAGAGCCTCAAGAGGCATGTGGGTGAGAGGAACAGGTCCCACCTGGAAAACAGATAGGCTTCGTGATCCAAGGCATCCCAGATTTCTGGGCCACAGCAACATCCTTAGTGGTTTTCACACTTCAGGGGAGAGCAAATGTGCAAGAAGTTATTGGGTAGGGCATCGGTGGAAATGGAAGGAACTGTGTATGGTCTATGCTGTTGAATGAGTGAGAGCAGTGCACTTGGCATAAAGAGGAGTTCCTCTGCCATCTTTCCTGGCCTTGGATATCTTACAAATGCCTGAAGCAATGCGATGGTCTTTCTGTGCATTTCTGTGACTGTGTGTGTCTGTTATCTATGTCTTTATGCTTTACACTCCACAGCATAAGCAGCAGTTTCTCAGTATAACCCTCCCTGACCCAAGGGGTCTTTAAGCCTCCAGGGAGATGAGGGAGGAAGAGTTTGTTGTCATCCATGTGGGTGTGCAATGGAGGTCATTGACTTCAACTTGAGTAGCTACTCTCAGGTAAACCCTTTCCATCAACACAATCTCTCACTATCTCCCAGACTGTTATGACCTGGTCCTCACCTTAGGCACAGAAAGGCTAGCTGTGTTCAGTGAGCAGAGTTCCCTGTTAATGCTTAAGTTGGACTGGTCCCTGAAGTCCTTGTCTGTCTATAGGACTTGGTCCTACTTTCTTCACGAGTGACAGTTTTGCTCTGTGGCTGTGGGCTGTCTAGCCTTGAACAAAGGTAGATGTCAAGGGGCAACTACCACTGGCTAGACACCAAGTCACGAGACATCTTTCCTTGTCTATACCCAGTGGTCCTGAGTTCCTGCCAGGCAACAGAAGACAGTTCCTCGAGGAAGAGGGAGTGCCATCCCATGCTTCTAGAGGCTCTCTGACACAGAGTTGAGGCTGATCTTACTTTCTTTTGGTTGCAGGGCCACCATTTTTACATTCAGCAGGACCCCTTGACAAAAGGCAGATGAGGAACCACCCCAATATCTTGGTTATACTCAGTGAGTAAGATGAAGACTTGCTGGGAGGTACATGTTGAACATGTTGATGTTAGACATCATCCTAGGGTATGGTGTCTGAGCACGGCATTGGGCAATGTTAATAAAAAGTGCTTTTTGGGGTCCTGTGATGGAGGGGGTAGTTTTGTCTCCCTTCATACAGGCCACTCTGTGCTGGCTCTGGTAGAAAAGGTTTCCTCTGAATTGTGCCCTGCTCTGACAGGTGGTGGAGGTGAACTTGGCCAGGAAGCTGTGAAGGCTCATCTTTCTCCTTGGCATCAATCCTTACTTTCACAGTAGAGTGATAAAAAAGGAGTACAGGCTCAGCCTGTCTGGTAAAAGGCTTGTCCAGCATTGTCCAAGGACAAGGAAATGGGATTCAGGCAAGAGTCTGACATTGGCCAAGGACAAGGAAAAGGGCTTCAGGCAGGAGTCTGACATTAGCTTAGAACAAAGAAGTAATTTCAGGCAGAAATATAAGGCTTAGGCTAGAACAAGGAAGTAGGCTTCAGACATGAAAATGACTTTGGGCTAGGACAGGGAAGTCGGCTCAGATATTTTGGTCATCCTGATAAGCCCTTAGAAACTGATCTAGGGAGTGATCACAGGACTTTGTTTATTGCCTTGCTTGTTCTTTGCCTATTTGTGTTTATGGTCCTGCTTGTTCTTTGACTATTTGTGTTTATGGTCCTGCTTGTTCCTTGACTATTTGCATCTATTGTATTGTTACTTCCTCAACCCAGAACTGACCTTAATACTTGCATGTAATTAAAATGGTATGAAATCAAAAAGGAGGAGGAGGAATGGTATAGGGTTCTTATTGGGGGGTGGGTGGGGGAATGGGGAAAGGGGATGACATTTGAAATGTAAATAAATTATCCAATAAAAGAAAACCAAAATGTATGTATTAATTTATCTTCATGAGGCTTTGAACTATCAAATAAAGCAACCTAATATTTAAAAAAAGAAGAAAGAAAATAGTTGTTCTTTTTAATTGTGTGTGGATGATATGTGATCACTTGAGGTAAATCTGCTTACTTGAATTAGAAAATTATGTAGAAAATTCTTAAACTTTAAAGAATGTGGAGTGATTTAAGGAAGAAAATAAAAGCAACAGGACACAAGGTTGTATTATGGACGGAGAGTGTAATGAAGCAGTGTAGAGGGCAAGTAGAAACTTAGGAAGTTCTTCTTCAATATATCCTCTCTATTCCCAGTTTGTTTTTCCTTTTCTCCTCCTCATTTCAGTGTCTCTCCATATGCCCTCTTGTCTCTCCTTGCTATGTGTTTAAAAACAACCAAACAGCGTGTGTGTGTGTGTGTGTGTGTGTGTGTGTGTGTGTAGACATTATAGTCTTAAAAACAGCAGAAAGGAAAACTATGCATGATTCATTGTGTCTAATCATGACAGTTATAACAGGATGCTTAAACAGATAAAGAATAAAGGGGGCTTCTGCTCAAAGTCTCTCAGTTATTACTCCAGCATGATAGTTTTAATGGGGCCCCACAGCTAAGTTCTTTTAGACGATGTAAACATGAATGTAATGGTGATTGGGATACAAACCAAACAAAACTAAAACTATATGCTAAGTAAGTCATAAAGACTGGGTTATGTTTTTTTTTTTTCAAGGTTCGCCTGAGAGCTTGCAAGCCTAATGGTTTTGCAGCTTGAACACAGGTAATATTAACTTTCTTCATCACACTGTGTGTAGAAAAGGATTCAGTCTTCTCTCGATAAGGTAATGTGGCACAATGCCTTCATACATTCTGTCTTCAGAAGTCTAATGAGGCCTGCTTAAAACACAGCTGGACTTGTTAAATGTTGTTATTCCTTCAAAAGGGAGGAGATACGCAAGGTCATTGGGTCTCATCAATCCTCCCAACTGGTTGTATGTGATTAGGCCCTAATTATATGAGGCCACAGGTCTTCTGGGTATACAGGCTAGAAACTAAAAATAGGGAGGAACTATCCAAAAAGCCTTGAGAAATAGCTAGATATACTTTAGGTTTTTGTTTTTTTTTTTTGTTTGTTTGTTTTTTTGTTTTTTTTTTGGTTTTTTTTTGGTTTTTCAAAACAGAAACTCTGTTAGCCTTGGCTGTCCTGGAACTCACTCTGTAGACCAGGCTGGCCTCGAACTCAGAAATCCGCCTGCCTCTACCTCCCAAGTTCGCAAGTGCTGGGATTAAAGGCATGTGCCACCACTGTCCGGCGCTAGATATACATTGTAAAGACCCCAAATACTACTCTGCCTACTACTTTATGTCCTCATGGTATTTAAAATGTTTTATCCAATATGTATGATATATATATATGTATATATATATATGTATATATTCTATATGTATGTGTATATATATATATAAACACATTAAAATCACACAAATCACACACACAGAGAAGAGAAAGAGGAGAGAGAGTGAGAGAGAGAGAGAGAGAGAGGAGAGAGAGAAAGAGAGAGAAATATATATTTCAGGCTAATTTTAGGCTTTCCTTCCCTCCTTTACCTCCCAAAGTGCCGAGATAAACACTGCTGTGTGCACCAGTTGAGTCTAGCTAGCTCTTATTGTTAAACCTTAGTCAGGGGCTCAAAATCCGTAACTAGCTTTTGTTATACGGTTATATTGCACAGATTTGCTTTTTAAAAATCATTCGTTTGATCTGAGCCATTTCAGTTGAAAAATCTAAAGAATAGTTGTTTGCTTCTGTTGGATTGGTTTTATAGTGTGTTTGCTTTTTGACTCTGTGTGTTTTTTTTGCTCTGCAAGTACATGACATACTTTGGGGTCTTGTCACATGCTGTCACTGGTATAATCACAAGCCTAAGTTCATTTATTCCTTGTCATCTGGAAAAGGCAAACACTCCAGGGCATTTGTTGGAGAAAGAAAAAGTCTTATTTAGAAGACTAACAAGGCAGAGACAGAAGATATTGCTAACAAAGACTGTGGTTTGTTTGTTTGTTTGTTTGTTTTTTGTTTTTTGTTTTTTTTTTAGTATGGGGGGCTTTTAAAAACCTTTAGTCAAGTCTGTTTGTGTGGGTGGGGCATATGATGTCAGTGCTAGCATAAGCCAGCAGAGAGTGTTGGGTCCTCTGGAGCTGGAGTTACTACAGGCAATTGTATACTAAGCTCCTGTGTCAGAACACCAAGCACTCTTAACCACCAAACCAGTGTCTCTCAAGTCCCTGGGTCATAGTGTTAACCCGTTAGGTACTTTTGTCAGAGTCACCAGTTGCACCAAAGCTAGTGGAAAACTTGCCATTTATATTGGAACTTCTAGACTACACCCTTCCTTCCAAGGCTCAGAGATCCATTGTGGAAGGGTAGGGGTGGAGCACAAAGAATATGAGAGCCAGACGATGTGGATGGCTACAAGTCAACAGTATTCCTGCTGATACAGTAGGGCAGCTGCATATATGAACTCACAGAGGTTCTGACATCATGCACCAGACTATTGCAATAGTTACTAGCACATATGAAATATCTGAAGCCACACAAAATTTCAATGTCTTAGTTACCCTTGTATTGTCACGAAGTACCCCATGACCAAGGTAACACAAGACTAGAGAGGTTTTTTTTGGGGGGAGGGGCTTACAGTTCCATAGGTTTAGAGTCCTTCACCATGATGGTGTGGAGCATGGCAGGAGGCAGGTAAGCAGGCAGGAAGGCAGCTTCTTCCTGCCCGGAATCTTCAACTTCTGTCTGTCTGTAGCCCAGGACTTCCAAGTGTCAGCATCTTCAGTGCCCAAACCTGCAGACAGCACAGTTTGTTCTGGTTCAAAATACACACTCTCTGATGATCAGAGTCCATTGTGCCTGTTTCTCCAAATGCCATGTATCTGACACTCTAGTTCTCAGAGCCCTTTGAGCATCCAGAAGCCACGATGTGCAGTGATGGGGATGGTATAGAGACTACATTAAACACCCATCTAAGGGCTCACAGCATCAAGTCTCAATCTGAGACAGTGACACAGTGTCCAGAGGCTACAGGACCCCCACTGCTTACAGTATATAACATCTCTCTTTCCAGGCCATTTAGTAGTCCATAGCTCATAGCTCCTTGGTGTCCATATTCCATAATGGCCACATGTCCAGCTAGTCTAGATAGCATCCACCTATTGAGAACGCACAACTTTCAACTGTCCTTAGTGAATAGCTTTCACTTGACTAGAGCCCACATCGTCTGATGGTCAGGGATTAAAACGTTTCAACACAAGCCACACCTTTAGACACCCAGTACGTAAGCACCCACCTGTTCAGATCCTTCAGTTTACAACTATGCAGAGGCCAACTCTTCCAAATGATCAGAGCCCTAGTTCCAAACTATCAAGGACCAACAATCAGACTGTTGTTCAGAAAACATAACTTCAACCTTTAAAGCCAGAGCACAAACTGTCACGATTTCAGAGACCATTTACTTGCTTTTTCAGAAGCCATATAGCATGTAACCATGCCAAATCCACATCCTTGTCCTGATTTTCAAAGCCCATATCCATCATTATCCAGAGGCACATTGTCTCAAATACCAAGCCTGAAAATTTCAAAAGTCCATAACACACAAAATTGAGCTGAAAGCATTTAACTGTCCAGAGCCAAGTGTAGTGACAGTACCTGGCTGCCAAAAAAAAAAAAAAAAAAATTTTATACATAGAGAGCTGTTCAGAACAAACAAAAGCTAACTGCCCAGCACCACATCATCTGCATACAAACTCCAGCTGTCCAGTGCATACAGCTGCCAGTTGTGCAACCACCACAGCATCCAAAGTCTCACTACAGAAAGATTAGAGCTTCAGACAGTCGTAAAGTTCATATCACCCTTGTAATACTCCACACAATTGACTATTAAGAGTTCACACTGTACTGGGCAGTGGTGGCACACGCCTTTAATCCCATCACTTGGGAGGCAGAGGCAGGCGGATTTCTGAGTTCAAGGCCGGCCTGGTCTACAGAGTGAGTTCCCGGACAGCCAGGGCTACACAGAGAAACCCTGTCTTGAAACCCCCCCCCCCAAAAAAAGAGTTCATTCACACTGTACCCCCAACCCCACACACTCAGAGGAGAAGGAAACGGGGAAGGGGGGAAGATTGGGGGAAGTGTTGATCTGCAGAAGGGCAGTGATGTAAAATGAATAAAAAGTAAATTTAAACAAAGTTCACATCCATGTCTAGCCATGCAGAGGACCCAGATATAGAGTTTCTGGTACCCACAGCTTTAGACTTCCCAGTGCCTATAGTGCCTATAGTGCCGAGTGCTCATAGCTTCTGACTGTGTAACACAGTGGATTCAAACTTCCCAGACATGACAGAAAATGAGTGGACAGAGCCCACAGAGTCTGTCACTTCTAAATCCTCTACTAGTAACTGTCTTAGTTTATAATTTCCACCTCTCACAGATGTCATTGTTGAGAGACCACAGCATTTGACTGCCCATAGCACATCGCTTCCAACTATACAGACCACCTCACTCTCCTACTATGCCAGGCCAACAGCTTCTTTCTTTACAGACAGCCTGTGTGGTTTTAGGTCCCAGAGTATGTGACTGCCCACTGTCCACGGGTTCTAGCTTCCGGGAACATGCATCTTCAATGGTTCAGCATGGGCAATGATTTCTGGAAGTAGACTACTCACAGCCTTTGGCCATCTATAGTTAATATATGCTCACAGCCTACTGTCCAAGTTTTCAGAGCCCAAGAGTCTGACTTCCCACAGCCCAAATGTTACAACTGTCTTCTGTAAACCATACCTTCAGATAGCCAGGAAAACAAAGTGACTGAATGATCTCCATTTCTCCCAGCTTCCAAATGTCACACATCATCTCATGGTCAGAGGCAATCTGGGCTGACTGCCCACAAGCCTACAGCTTAGGACTTTGCAGGGATAAAAAGCGGTCATTGTCCAGATCTCTCAATGACTAACAACCACAAATTTTTAATTGCTCAGAACCAATAGTAACTGATCTTCCTGATCTTCCTGATCTTCCTGAAGAGTTGAGTAACATTCCACCCCGCAGAGAAGCAAACAGATAAAACAACTCAATTCCAACCTGCAGGGAAGCTCCTGCAGAGAGCTAAGCAGAGAGATAAAACAATTCAAAATAGCCAGGCAAGCACCTGGAACAGAGTAGATTCAGTAGGCCCCTCTTCCTGGTGCAAAGAAGCTGAGACTCAAAGAAAACTCTTGAGACAAGACCAGCTGCCCAGAAGAAGCAAAACCGAGCTCAGCCACCTGGAAGAGGTTTAGACCAGCAGAGTCACTTGATAGGGATGCTCTCTAACCTGTAGACTGTGCAGAATGCTCTATGTTTCCAGCTTGGTGAGCTGTCACACACACTGGGGGTGGGCGTGAATGGCAGCTGTCTTTGGTCATTTCTGCTCCTATAAGTAGCCCCAATAAAACTCACTGGTTCACCAAGTTGGACTCTCATGGTAGCTGTACTTTTGTCTGTCATGAGCTCCCTACCTGGGGTGAGCAAACCTGTGTGTTGCATGTCCCCAGAAGACGTCTTGTCACACAATAAGAGCACAGGCAAGAGACAGCCCTTTGAAACCAGGAGACCTCACAGAGAATGGACTATCAAAGCCCTCAGCTTCTGGATGATTCTTGTCCTCAATATGTGCCTGTCTAGAGTCCACAAAATCTGGCAAAGAAGTGTTCACAGAACACTTTTTTTTTTTTTTTTTTTTTTTTTGTCCAGTTCCCACAACATTGCTCAGAAACCCATTGAAGCTGACTGTGCAAGGTACACATTTTCTGGCTCCCGAGAAGTCTCAGCACCCTGACATGTAGTGCCTACAGCATCCAACTCTATGTAACGAGGATCGCCCAAGCATCCAGAAGCCACAATGCATGGCTTTGCATGGTGCACAGATCAGTATACAACTATGATGTTATATACTTCTGGCTGTATAGAACACACAACAACTCAATACTCAGAGACTACAACATTTGGCTATCTACAGAATGAACTGCCTGGCTGTTTAGGCCCAATCCATCGCATCCATAAGTCCATAGCCCATATTATCCAACTGGCCAGAGACCACACAATCTGATTTTACAGGGGTCACAATATTGCCTGCCCAGAGCTAACATTGTCTGACTGTTAATCTGTCACTAAAACACCATTCTCACTTTCTCATGCCTACACCTGACTTCAGAGCCCAGCTGCTGCATGTTCAGTGCACATAGCTTCTGGCCTTCCGAAAAAATGACTTCCTACAGCGGGTCCACAGCCCGTGATTCCATCCTAAGGGGTCTCCAGATCCCATCCTATACTGATATAAAGAGTTACAGTATTAAACTGTGCAGACACTAAATCTCTGAACTATCTACATGACAGAGTTTTTCTCTGTCCAACACCTACAGCACCTGGCAGTTCTGAGTCCAACAGTCAAAAGCACACAGTGTCTGTCTGAACAAGGACCACAGCAACTAGTCATTCAGAACCAACTGATGAAAGTCTCCAAAAGCCCACATCTTCAGACGGTTCAGAAATCAGAGCTTCTGACTCTCCATCTACTGGGCAAAATGTCTGACTATGCACACCATACAGCATCCAACTCTTCACAGCCAGCTGTATATGACTCTAAGAACCCACATCTTCTGTCAGTACTCAATCTGTAGCTTTCTACTGCCCATAGGCAAATAGTCTGGGTATCCAGGAAAAGTATCCTAACCCTGATGTCCAGAACATACATCATAGCATGGTTCAGAGCCCACATGTTACCAAAATCACATGAATATCCATCCAAAGCTCAGAGTAATCAAGTCCTACTTTTGGCCACTTGATTCTGTCTGGCTAGAACCCAAGGAACACTACTAAAAAGGACCCCATCTTCACCACACAATTCAGTAGCTCCACCACCTGCTGCTATGGCAGCAAATAGGTTTCCAACAGCTCCTCCACCTAGACTCCTGGTTGGCTCATCCGTCCATAGCTAGAAACGCTACTGTATAATGACTTTGGCTGCAAAGATGGACACAGTGCCTGCTGGTAATTCAAGAGCTTGAAGGGAAAGTTTAATCACTTAAATATTTTTCTTATTTTCTCATTTCTTAAATAAGAAAATTTTAAAACTGAGGCTTAGTCACCATCTGGCTCCTAGCTAATAAGTAAATCAAAAGAGTGCCCCCCACAACTCCCCACCCCCTGCCCCAACAAGACTCTGCCGAGGGGCTTAAAATAAGTAAGAAAATAGGTAAATAAAATTCCTGATCTTAAACAACAAAACCTTAGGAAGGCCTTTATAGAGTGTCAATAATCTACATCAAGCTATAAAAAGACAGTAAAGAGATTGCTGTCACCTTATTTCTCCCATTGCCTTATGGAAATGGGAGATCTGCCTAGGCCTCAAGATTTTTGAAATGTGAAAGTCAGGCCTTGCCTTTCCCTAGACTCAACCAGTTTCATACTGTGATGGAGAAACTCACAAATAGGCTTCTGTGAAAATGCAAAAACAAACTTCAATGCTGTTGTTGTTCCTGACTAAGAATTGCTTTTCATTCTTCCATTACTCTCTAATGATAAAATAAGAAAAAACAGAGGCTTGCTCTTTCAATAACTAATCAAGTACCTATGTGTCACAGCATTAAGAGAAAGAAAAACAGAAAATAGATCATGGCCTTAAAACCGAAAAGCTTTTTAATTTTTAAAGAAAGGTTAAAATGAGGAAGGGAAGGTAAAAGTTAAACAGGCTGTAAAAAGAGTTAAAATGGATGGGATTTGTCTGGATAAAAGAAGTTAAACAGTTTATACCAGTTAGCAGTTAAACAGCTAGATTTAGGGTCTGCTTTCAAAGTATTTGGCTTAAAGGGATCTAGTTTGCTTTGAAAACATTTTAGTCTAGACATTTTGGGTTGTTGCCTTGCTTTTGGATCTCTGAAGGCAGTTTGGTTTCTGACTATTTAGCTTTTTTAAAGTTTTTTTCTTTTGGAACTTTAAAGGCATTTTGGTCTTTGCTTTGCTTTGTTTTGGTTTTCCATGTTTTGAAATGTTTTGATTCATTATTATTTGGCTTTTGTCTCCTGACACTCCTCCTCAAATGCATGATGCTGTCTGTGTTGTTCTGCAGGATCTCTGTGACCTTGTCAGGACTGTAGTTTGGGAATTTTATGAGTGTTTGATGAAAACGATCCTGAAGAGAAGAAAAGGCACTTGTTTCCAGCCGACCCAATACTATGGTGCTGTTATCAGGTGAGCAACCCAGGATGTGCACTACAGCCTCCTTGGAAAAGCCAGCAAACACAAGCCATTTCTGGGTGAGACACTTATTGACTGGCCAACAAAGACAATTCCCAATAATGGAACACATATTGATCACCCAGTATCATTATCAGGGATGGGTCACTCAGTTGTTGTAGTGTCAGAGGGGAGACCCAAGCCCTCTTATAGTCTGCAATGTACATGGTCAGAATTTTAATGATCAGTCCCAATACCTCCACTCCTAAGGGTCAGGAGTGAGTAAGGCACCCCCAGCTGCTGCAGGGAGAATCTTATGTAGGTCTTTCATGACTTTTGTAAGCAAGCAAAGCTTAACTTTTGCTATTCAAGTTTAGTGTAAACACATTGTTCCAAGGTTTTTGTTTTTGTTTCTTTTTGTTTTGTTTTGTTTTACCTCATTGTGGTCTTCCAGTTTGGGAGAGCCTCCTCTTTCAAGTCAAGTCTACCTGGTTCTCAGGAGGTGTTTGTGGTCCCTTGGTTTGAAGAACAGTCTGAACTATAGGAACTTAAATCTCATTTTACCTGAGAAATACAAATACAATTACCAAGACTTTGGAAACAAAACTGCAAGCTGAACAATAAGGAGAATAAAGGTTCTGTCATTTTTCACCCATAGCAAAATCAACAGTGAAGTCAGAAATGGTGGAGTCAGCTTCTAATACCAGTGTCTTAAACCCTATTCTTGTTTGCTTAAATGTGCAGAAAAATCCCAAGACCAGCAGGAGAAGCAGATCTCAGGGAACAAGTTGAGAAAGTTGATCCCTAAAGCAGTAAATAAAAGTGATCCAAACACCTACTCCCTGGCTAGCATAGACAAGCAACATTTTGGGAGAAAGGGGGATGTGTACAGAGAGAGAGAAGGGGGGGGGGGGGAGGGAGCCACACCCAGGAGGTAAAGTTTAGAGATAAACCACCATCAGACACTCCAGCTAGTTTTGTGAGTAATAATTATTTACTTAAAGGATTTGGGGAAATCAAGAACTCTAAAGAAAACTATTGTCAAAGTGGTGGGTTTTTTTTGTTTTGTTTTGTTTTTTGGAAATTTAACACAGTCCTAGGCAATGGAGTTTTAAAATAATAATAACAACAACAACAATAATAATAATAATAATAATAATAATAATAATAATAGACAATTGCTTCATTTATCATGTAAATGTCTGTTAACAAGAAAAGTGATAGAGTTGGGAATGCATTAAAAAAAAAAAAGCTCCTCAAAATTACATGTGAGTTAAAATTAAATGTTATGTGAGAGTCTAAGAATTGCTGAAGGAAGACCCCAGACTCAAATAGTATGCAAAGGCAAAGAGCCTTTATTATGCAGAAATTACCAACATTCGGGGGTCAATCCTTCACCAAAATGCTGACCCCAGACAAAGGCATGCAAGCCTTTTTCTAGGAAACTAGGGGAATTTCAGCAAAGGTTACTTGATCTAAAACTTCATTGGTGGGTTCAGGTGAAGTTACATGGTTGGTTTCGTCTGACTGGCTTCTATATTATTTTTAGTATATTTGGTGTGACCTTGAGGAAATTCCAGTAAGCAACTCAGTTCCTGCCTGGTTATTTCCCCTGGCCACATGTCCCAAGAATTGCCTCAGCTATGAGGTTATTCTCCTCCCTTTGTCAGTCAGAGCCATCAGGGATTAACAGCCCATTGCTGGTAGCTCCTTTGAGAAGCCCAACCTGCTTCGCTCTCGGAAACCAAAACTTTCCTATTCCCAAGGTTTTTATTTCTTAGTGGACCTCTCAGTTAAACTAAGGAATTAATTAAGAGCAATATTTAGAGTTTATATCAATTAAAAGT
Organism: Arvicanthis niloticus; assembly: GCF_011762505.2. Lineage (NCBI taxonomy): Eukaryota > Metazoa > Chordata > Mammalia > Rodentia > Muridae > Arvicanthis > Arvicanthis niloticus. Next base: position 1,984,039 of record NW_023045021.1, read on the forward strand.
AAAATCTGAAGTAATTCCTGTGCATGTCTTTCACAAACCTTGCTTCTTTATCTTTGACTTATAGCTTTCCTTGAATAGCTTCTTTTCCTTTAATTGTCATGTCTACATAAAAAAGTAAGTTGTTGGCTCGATCTTCCCCCTCCCTCTCTCCTCTCTCCTTCTCTTTCTCTCTCTCTTTCTTTCTCTTCCTCTCTCTGTCTTTCTCTGTCTCTGTCTCTCTCTGTGTCTCTGTCTCTCTCTCTGTCTCTCTCTGTCTTTCTCTCTCTCTCCCCCCACCCCACCCCCCAAATATAAATCTGTCCTAAAATTCCTCTTAGCCTTAAAGACAAAATTCTCAGTGTGGTCTGGAACAACTGAGGTTGTTAAAGATCACCAAATGAAGGCAAATCTGTCCCCACCCCAACATGCCTGGGATTCATGCTGAGACCCATTTTTCAATCATCTTAGGCTGTTATTTGATCGATCCTGTTAAAGATGGGTTCTGTGTTCTTTTGCTTCTGTCTTCCTAACTAGAAACCCACTAAATATTTTAGTGCCACCATCTCCAAAATAAATAGACAGCTGTCTATGTGTAGAACATGGGTCATGCATAGAACACACGGCTTTTCCAGAGAACATCTTTGTAAACACCCCCCAGTCCCTCTTCTCTAATGGCTCTGGCAGATACGAGGATTCTAAAGATACACTCATATCTCTCAATCTGATTATCAGACTTAAAAGAACGGGCCCTAAGGATGGCAGAATCTCCTGCTGGGAGAAGGAAATAGCACCAGCTACAGAGGGAAGATGACTTTCTGAAAGAGATTTAAAACAATTCCAGCCATGGGTCTGACCTCCTTACAGGATGTGAGACTTGAACCCCAGACAACGATGAGTCACTGTGACTTAACTGTTACTTCACCAAGATTGCTTCAATGTGCATAGCCTTGGTCCCCCATCTAAACTTTTATCTTAATTCAAGACTTCAAAGATAAACTTTGAAGAGACAGGCTGATTTCGTGACAGGCTTCAAATTGGCAGTGCAGGAAACTAGGCCTAAAAACCTAGGCTTCAGGCAACTAGTCAGAAACTGCCCTACCACCTGGCCTGAAGCAAGGACAATGGGTCAGCAACAGTTTCCAGCTAGCCTCCACACCCGGGGTGATGGAATGTCCTTAGAGATAGAGTAAGACAAACACACTACCCCCAGGATTCCTCTACTGTGCTTTAAATTGGGCCTGCAAGCTCACTTCGGGTATCTCTCTATCTTGGTAATTGGAGACCCCAGCATGCTGGACTTCTGCAGAATGAAACACCCGTTGCCTTTACATACTATTTGAGTTCCGAGTACCATTCATCGGAAAATCATTGAACCTTACAACTTGAGGGGCTTTCTGGATTACATTGTCCTATTTCCCAGTAAAAACAAATCTCCTTTTTCTGCTCCTTCTTTTATTTTAGCTCTTTGAATCTTGTCTTGAGGAAGGCTAGCCAGACCTGACTTGACACAAATTGTGACCTCCAAATCACATGCTAGAAAGCAGCCTGGGGCAGTCAACAGGAACAGCAGCAGCAGCAACAACAACAACAAAACATGTTCACTTCAGGTCCTCACATAGAAAGAGAGAACTGTTAATCCTGAGATCCAGCAGGAAAAAAAAAAAAAACAAAAAAACAAAAAACAAAACAAAAAACAAAACAAAACAAAAAAAACCACCTCTAGTGTTTTGAGCCAAGTTTAAAGCAAACTTTATTAAATAGTAAATAGTGACCAGGAGATAGGCTCTAGTCAGGACCATTCTCTGAAATTCCCCATTCGAGGATGACTTGGAGCTATGTGTTGCAAGGGCTTAGAAGCCTTTAGGAGGCCGTACTTTCACATGTGGCTTTGTTATTTCCCCCAAGAACTGCAATTTTCATGCATTCCAGGAAGTTACCTGGATTCCTGGGCAGGTGGGGCTTACAGGTTAATTTTGGGCATTAGATTTCCCTGCTGGAGTTGCATATCAGGTCAAATCTTTAACCCTATGATGGGCATTTGTTAATTTTTGGAGCTAGTAATTATCAGAGGTACTATCTAGGAGAAATGGAAGGGACACCAGTCATTTATTTTATCTCAGGTCCCCTTTGTAATGTTTCTCTAAGCTTGTCATCCTGAATGGTTTGTACAGAAATAATAATTTTTAAAAAGCCATATAACATCTCTTTGTTCTGTGTAAAGCAGGCCAGGTGCCCTATCATATTGTAGAAATATTTTAATGAATGAATCTACCTGTTGATAAGTCTGCGCATACTTTCCTGGTATGCCAATTGATTGGCATTGTAGGTAGCCATTTTGCCTCTTATGCCAAGGGAGCTTTTTTGACTTAGCATTTCAGCCTACTAGGGGACAAGGAAGGACATGTTCTCCTCTAGAACAACTTCAACTGAAACTAGAGCATCATGAGGACCGAGGAAGGCTGAATGTCTAGTCAAAGGTTGGGCAAGCAGGCATTATCAGAAGCATCTGATTAGCTGATCCAGCTGAAGGGATAGGAAACAATTAAATCAGCTGATCTGGCTTACATCAGCTTTCAGCAGGTCCAGAGCTCAGCAATTTGTCGTCCTCAGGTGATCCCTGGATGGAGTTTACCAGCCAAGTGAAAAATCTGCTGAGATAATACAGACCAGAGGCAGAAGGTAAAATTTCCTAGAAATTGGAGAAGGTAAGGAAACCCCGCCCCCAGGGTGGGAATCCCATTTTTAGGGACAGACTGGTGCAGAAACTTCAGATGTACTTATCTGCAGTCATTTGACATATGGCACGTAGATCAAAGTGTTGCAATTTCTTTAATTCCCTGAAGTTTATATTAAATTTCACCTCACAAACGAAGATGTATTAACACTACCATATTAAAATTCATATTTTAGAGAAAGCAGTTAACAGGTGACTGTATGACAGACAGCAAGAGCCAGACTCACGCCTTTGAGTCTTCGAGAAAACTATAGCTTTAGGTTAAAAGGTATGTTTTTGTTTTGTTTTGTTTTGTTTTGTTTTGTTTGTGTTTTTGTTCAGAGAGCTAAATATACAGGTTGGACAGAGATGATTAAGCCTAATGAAAAGCATCTTTAAGTCTATATAGAAGATAACCAAAGAAAACACAGAATTCTGAGCTAACTGACAATTAGGCAGTCTTACTCCACCAAAACTTAAACATCCAAAATCTCAGGGTAATAAAAATCTCAGGACTGTAAAACCCAAATGAAAAGGACCTCACCGATCCGTGGAGAACTGCAGACGCACCCCAAATCACTCAGGAGAAACACAACTTGATGCAAATCGCAAGAGGTTTACTGGCTAGCCAGGGCTGTCTTCCCAAAAGCCCACGCAGGGGCAGAGAAATTCAGCCAAGAACAAAAGAAGTTTACAGCTTTTAAGGGGGAATCTACAAACCAGGTGGGGGTGGAGTTAGGGAAGGGGGAAGGCTGAGAGTGGAGTTAGGGAAGGGGGAAGGAGGGGGAACAGGTCACTAGGTCATCGATACATTTGATCTCAAATTCCTAAGATGGATGGTGTGTCACTTTATAATTGGCTATTTCGAAGTAGTTTCACACTATATATCATGAGCTCCAGTTCAAGGGGGTCAGGCTTATCTCAAACTTTTAGCATCCTGGCACCAACTGTCTCAGGGCTGTTAGTTCAAAGCCCGGCCAGGCTAATCTCGGGCCCATAGCATCCTGACACCATGAATCTTAAGGTTTGTTTAGTTAGGGCCATCTGTTCAAATGGTCAGCTAATTTCCTGGGACTGAGGCAACACAGTGTTTGACTTACAGGTTTTATGTCTTTGCTTTTAAGAGTAGGGTTCAGGGGATCAACTTATGATTTTTCTATCTTTCAGGACAACAATAACAATAGCATACGAGGGGAAAGAAATCTGAAAAAAAATATATATATCTTAAATTGATATATCTTAAATAAGGTGTGTGGGTGTGTCGCACACACACACACACCACACACATAATTGTTTTGAGACCCTCAGAGTTTAATTAAGCTTCTATATTCTCAAACCTTTACATATTCTAGAATAATTTTTTTATCTATTCATTTCTCAGAGACATGAATAGCAATTATGCAAATATTGATAGTTTATTTCTCTGCTAGTGTAATGCACCAGTTGAAGCCAATTAAATTACATTAAAGGAAAATGTATTGGAAAGCTGCTTTTGGGTGAGTTCACTGGCCTCAAGAATTGAGGTCAGGGGAGTAGCCATGGTGAGGGGGCAGAGGAAAGAGAAAGAGAGAAAGGGCAAGTGTGCAGAAAGAGAGCAAAGAGAAGGAGATGGAAAGAAGGAAAGGAAGGGGGACCAGGAGGAGAAGAAGAGGATGAGGAGGAAGAGGAAGAGGAAAGAGGGGGAGAGAGGGAGGGTGGGAGAGAGAAAGAAAGAGAAAGACAGACAAAGAGAGAGAGAAAGAGAAGACAGAGAGAGAGAGACAGAGAGAGAGAGACAGAGAGAGAGACAGAGAGAGATAGAGAGGGAGACAGAGAGAGAGATAGACAGAGAGAGAGACAGAGAGAGACAGAGAGAGAGACAGAGAGAGAGAGATAGACAGAAAGAGAGACAGAGAGAGAGTGAGCGAGAGCGCACAAAACATCTGGACTACATAGGAAAGAAACTCTGGGGAGACAGACAGCCCAGCCCAGCTCCTGGACTAGAAAGTTCAAGACGTGTGTGTGTGTGTGGGGAAGGGGAGGGCAGGGTACACCAGATAGGGACTGAGGGAACCTGGGAGAACCTGGAGGCCAGGTCTTCTGCTGGTTTGATATGTAAAATAGACATCTCAGTTCCTTGTCGCAGGGTCTGAAACACAAACAATTATTGAGAGCAGTCACTGTCAAACATGTTTCTTTAGTGGACAGTTACATGTTTCTTTAGTGGACAGTTACATCTGAAACCTGTTCATCTTGTAATATGAAGTCTGTGAGCAAGGTAATCCTGTTTGGCCTCTTTAAATGACCTATGTATCAATTAAAATGACAGAGATTAGTTCATAGTCCATTACCCAGACAGTCATCCCAGGCTCCTGTGCTCTCCATAGCACTGAGGACAGAGGCATCAGTCTTTGACCAGCAGGCCCAGAAGGTGAAAGGCCTTTCTGTGGAGAAGGAACATGACCTTACTTTGTCTAGACAAAGTGGGACAGTCAGCTGTCCCATGGCCTGACTCTCCACAGTTCAGGCCAGGCCCTGACAGCAAGCACTCTTTCCCAGTGGTTGGCATCACCATAATCCAGGTGGAGCCCTTGGTCACAATATCTATCATCTTCTTAGTGACCTTAGACGACACTGCTAAGATCTGGGAGTCTCTGTCTGTCATAATTAAGTTTCAACATCTTAAAGGCAGATTTCTGGCAGGCTTGACCAAGGGCTAGTACCTACCAAGTATATCTCAGTTAAGCAAGATATTTGTCTGGTTTTTGTTATCTAAACATATTAAATATTTGGTCATTCATAAGGTGACTATTAACATGCATTTTAAACTGTCATTAAAAGTTTATAATAATTTAGTAGCTTTTATAAGACTAGGACTTTATGTTCCATCTCCCTTGGGTTTAGCTTTAAAATAACAATTTTAAATTGAAGCTCTCTTAGTATCAAAATAAGGCCTTTAACTTACAAACATAATTTAGAAGGAGACTGGGAAATTTTCTGATCTTTATGTGGTGTGTCATTATAGAACATAACAATTTGCTATATGACTTAGTTCAGAAAACATAGCTATATCATAATAATGCCAGCAAAAGCAAGGTTAGACATATATTGCTAAATCAGTCTCTGTTAGCCCAAATAGATCTTAGGTAAGGAGAGACAAATTTTTAAGTCTTTTAAAATAATTTTTAATCTTTTTAAGGCTGTAAACCCCAACCAAACCTGTCCCCTAGCGGTCATAGGTTAATAGTTTAGGTTTTTTATTTTATTGTTTTCACGTTTTTAAAATTCATTATTTTCTTTATTTACACCCAAATAAAATATTTATGACTCTCAGTTCCCCCTCCCAGAGTTCTTCACCCCATTCCTCCTCCCTTCACCTCTGAGAGGGTGCCCCCACCCCCAGGGCATCCCCCTTCCCTGGGGCAACAAATCTCTACAAGATTAGGTGAATCCTCTGCTACTGGGGATAGACAGGGCAGTCAGTCCACTGTTACATCTGTGCTGGGGGCCTTGGGCCAGCCTATGTATCCTCTTTGGTTGGTGGCTCAGTCTCTAGGAGCTACCGGGGTCCAGGTTAGTTGACACTGTTGGTCTTCCCTTGAGGTTGCCATTCCCTGCAGTTCTTTTAATTCTTTCTCCTAACTTTTCCCTACTGGACCCCAACCTCAGTCCAATGGTTGGATTAAGGATCTGCATCTGTCTCAGTCAGTTGCTGGTAGAGCCTGTCAGAGGACAGCCATGCTAGGCCTCTGTGTATGCAAGCACAGCACAGCACAGCATCAGTAATAGTGTCAGGGTTTGGTACCCGCTTATGGGGTGGATCCCAAATCGGACCAGTCACTGGACGGCCTTTCCTTCAGTCTCCGCTCCATTTTTGTCTCTGCATTTCTTTTACACAGAAACAATTCTGGGTCAAAAATCTGAAGGTAGATTGGTGTCTCCATCCCTCCACTGGTGACCCTGTCTGAGTATTAGAGGTGGGCTCTTCAGGTTCCATCTCCTCACTGTTGGGCATTTTGGCTAAGGTCACCCACATTGAGTTCTGGGCACCTCTCACATCCCAGGTCTCTGGGACTTTCTAGAGGTTACCCCCCATGCCCCACCTCCCATCCCCGACCCCTGACAGAAGCATATTTGCATTCATTCTCCTGGCGCTCTGAGTTTCTCTCCTGTCTTCCTCCAGTATCTGATCCTGTTCTCCCTTTTACCCTCCCCCTCCTCTCTGCCACTCAGGTCCCTCCCTCCCTCAGCCTCCTATGATTGTTTTGTTCCCTCTTCTAAGTAGGAGTGAAGCACCCTCACTTGGGCCTTCCTTCTTGTTTAACTTCTTATGGACTGTGGGCTATATCAATCATGGGTATTCTGTACTTTTTGGCTAATATCCATTCTTCAGTTGAGGGACATCTGGGTTGTTTCCAGCTTTCCAGCTTCCGGGTGTTACAAATGAGGCTGCTATGAACATAGTGGAGCACGTGTCCTTGTGATAATGGTGGAGCATCTTTTGGGTATATGCCCAGGAGTGGTATAGCTACGTCTTCAGGTAGAATTATTTATGGTTTTCTGGGAACCGCCAGATTGATTTCCAGAGTGGCTGTACCAGTTTGCTATGCCACCAGCAATGGAGGAGTGTTCCCCCCACTCCACATCCTCATGTGTTGTCACCTGAGTTTTTTACCTTAGCCATTCTGACTGGTGTGAGGTGGAATCTCAGGGTCATTTTGATTTGCATTTCTTTGGTGACTAAAGATGTTGAACTTTTCTTTAAGTACTTCTCAGCCATTTGAGATTCCTCTGTTTAGCTCTGCACCCCATTGTTAATTGAATTGTTTGGTTTGCTGGAGTCTAAACTTCTTAGATTCTCTGTATATTTTGGATACTATCCCTCTATTGGATGTAGGGTTAGTGAAGATCTTTCCCAATTGTCAGGTTGCATTTTTGTCCTGTTGACAGTGTCCTTTCCCTTACAGAAACTTTTCAGTTTCAAGAGGTCTTATTTACCAATGGTTGGTTGTACCTCTTGAGTCATTGGCTTTCTGTTCAAGAAGATTTCCCCTCTGCCAAATGCATTAGAGGCTCTTTCCTACTTTTTCTTCAATTAGATTCAGTGTATCTTGTTTTCTGTTGAGGTCCTTGATCCACTTGGACTGGAACTTTGTACAAGGAGATAAGAGTGGATCAATTTGCATTCTTCTAAGTGCAGACCACCGGTTAGACCAGCACCATTTGCTGAAGATGCTTTCTTTTTTCAACTGTATCGTTTTGGTTCTTTGTCAAGGATCAAGTGTCCATAGGTATGTGGATTTATTTCTGGGTCTTTGATTTTATTTCCTTGACTGACTCGTCTGTCTCTGTACCAACACCATGCAGTTTTTGTCACGATTGCTCTGTAGTACAGCTTGAGGTCAGGAATGGTTAATTCCCCCAAAAGTTCTTTTATTGTTCACAATGGTTTTGCCTATCCATTTTGTGTTTTTCTTTGTTTTGTTTTGTGTTGTTTCTGTATGAAGTTGAGAATTGCTCTTTCCATGTCTGTGAAAATTGAGTTGGAATTTTGATGGGAATTTCATTGAATCTGAAGATTGCTTTCAGCAAGATGGCCATTTTTTACTGTATTAATCCTACCAATCCATGAGCATGGGAGATCTTTCCATCTTCTGAGATCTTCTTCAATTTGTTTTACAGGGACTTGATGGTGTCGGACACATGTCTGTAATCCAGAATGGAAACATGCCATATGATTTAAGATTATTTAAGCATAGGCTTTTAATTCCTAACCCTGAATTACAAGTTTTATGTTAACCTTTTGTTATAGATATTAAAAACTCTTAACCATATCCAGTAGCTTATAATCCAATAATCTCTTTAGTGTTTGACCTAGGACTTTAAAAGCATGCCTGGGTCTGAAGAAGGGTAAGTCATAATCCAATTTCAGAGCCAGCAATAAAGTAGAACAGCCTGAAACAACTTTAATATTATCCACACCCAAGTAACATGTGAATCCCTATTGCATTAGATTCAGAGGCCAGAAATTCCAGAGGTAAATTCTGAGCCTAGGCCAGTGGTGGCAGGAGAAATAAATAGCATTGAATAAATGCATGAATTCAACACCAGTCAGAAATAAGCGTGCAGTGGCTACATAACATTTACAAAACATACAGCAAAACAGACAGCAAAACTCACACACACAGAAGTCACAGGTTCATCCACATGTTGGAGTTAGGAGAGTCTCACTGCCAGCTAGACACAGGTAGAAGGAGGGACAGCATGACCAGCAGTGCTGAGGGTGCATGGTATGATACAGCCACAAGTCAGAACACACAAAAGTAGACCAGGCACAAGACAAGATACAAAATAAAATGAAGCATCATCATTTAGCAATTCCTTCTTATACTACCCAGATGCTAGGAACCCATCAAAGGCTGGGCTATTCTGAGTCTTTCCCAGCTCCCCAGATCCATGCTGGGCCTATTCAAAGCCTTGGCTTTGGCTCCCAAAGTCATGGAATACTTGTAATGATTCCTTGGCTTTGGAATTCTGCTGACTTATTCAAACACAAAATGGATCCGCAGCACTCCAAACACAATTAACCAGAAATAGAAATAACTACAAATACCCCCATGCGCTGTGGGATGCCTCCCTGTTCCCAAAGGAGGTTGTACAAACCCTGTCAGGTTCTCCACATTCATCAGATAGGGTACCTGGTGGTAGCCATACAGCACCTGCAGGGAACAGCATATAAAAGTTTCACTGATGGAACTTACAGTTGCAAGGCCAATGGAGACCCTTTGGATTCTACTGTGGCAAGGCTCATGGAAACCCCTTCCCACCTGGCAAACACCTGTGGTAAATTAACACAGGTACCTTGTGTTAATCCTGTGTGCCACCAGCTCTCCTTGCTTTTGCTATGCTTTATACTCATAGCCATATTTATTTTTATTTTGTTGATCACAGACATGGCCGGAATCATAGTGGCTGAAAGCCCTGTTGATAATTTCATGGTTTTTGCAATACTCATTCGAGGGGTAAAACTCTCCTCTCCTCTCCTCTCCTCTCCTCTCCTCTGCTCTCCTCTCCTCTGCTCCTCTCCTCTCCTCTCCTCTCCTCTCCTCTCCCTGTCTTTATTAAACCTCCAGATGAGATCATTAATCCTGGGTTGTTTATCATTATTAGTATTAGTATTAGTTTTAGTATTAGTTTTAGTATTAGACTTATTGAAGATTTCAGTTCAATGATGTCCTATTTATTAAGTGTTGACTGTGATGGGTTGGATTGATGCTACTTGTATTTAAACATCGATTCCTTAAGAGGTGGTCGCCCCCTAAGAGCAGACCCTCAAGTACTCAAGTGATACCATTTCTCCCCATTTAAACTGGTCCATGCAAGACTGGAACCTGTGATTGGGCAGTGGAGTGGAAAGGAGGGCTTGGAGGCTCTGGAAAGGGTCTCAGGTAGAGTGAGTTTTGTGAGAGAGGAAGAAGAGTAGGAAGAAGCCCCCATGGACCAGAAACACTTGGTCAGGAGAAACACATGGTCAGCAAGTAACAAGGTGCAGTACAGCAGTGGAATAAGTTAGTATAGTCCTAGATCTGTCCAGTCTAGGCATATGGCTTATAACTAAAATATCTGGATTGTGTGTCTTTTATATGTGCATATCAGGATTGTAAAGGTTAGCCACAAACTGACACACCTTATGTCTGGCTTAGAAGTGAACTAACCTGACATAAAAAGCCTACCCCTCCTGAAAATAAGCAACTAGCTCTGAGCTCTAAAGCTGGAGAGGGTGGAAATCAAATGTGGAGTGGGTCTAAGAGGCTGCCTCCCTTCTGCATACACACCAACAGGACGAGGCAGCAAGTTTGCACCTTGGACATAAGGTGGTGCCAGTGCCACAAAACAGTCTGGGGTCCCCTGAGCCTGTGAGAAGGACCACGGACCCTGGGGCCAGTTGCCTGAGATGCAATGCAGCCTTCACAGCTGAGGATCAACAGCTGTAAAATAGGCAGTTAACGTTCTAAAGCCTTCTCACAGGCCCAGGGGTCTGATCTGTGTGGGCATCTCTGGCCCTAGTCAGGCTTCAGTCTTCCCTTGCTTGTTTTCTGTATAACTGTATTTGTACAGCACTTGGCACAACCAGACCCCTTCTCCAGACTGCTTTTATTGTAGATTGCCTGAGATTGGTGGTGCACATGCTGCAGTGGACAGCTCAGACAAAAGACATGCTAAAGCCAAGGGTCCTATTACTACTATCAGCCTCTCCCAGAATAAAAGAAATCAGAAAGGCCTGCAATGTCCTCAATCCAACACCAGAGGGAGGCAGACAAAGGAACAAGAAGCTCCAGGTCCAGGAATTGATTAGAAATTGATAATTAAAAAAAAAAAAAAGATAGCAAAAGATGACAAACACAATAACCTCCTCTTGGATTTCATGTGATGCTATTTTGAATGGTTTGTAAAAGATGGGTTTAATCTTGCCAGTTACCATTACTACAATGAAAAGTTTCAATTTTAATCTTAGTTTGCTAGGTGTTAGAAAAAAACCCACAAAAAACAAAAACCCAACAACAACAACAACAAACAACACAGCCCTAGGGAAAGATTCAGGAGCCTTAGAAAAGGAATTAAATGATTTTATGAACCAGAATGAGAACAGTGCCAAGGAGTAAAGGGGAGAATATAAAAAATTATACATCAGAGAGAGTATGGAGACTATCCAGATGGTAGGGAGACAGGAAGAGAGAGGGGCTGTTCCCTGGAGACAGGAGCTGGAGAAGACTCTGGACCAAAAATTACACAATTTCATAGATCAGACTGAACAACGGAGATATAGCAATAAATTTTGGAAGGTGAGCCTGGAGGATAATGTACTAAAGTAATAAAATTAAATTAAATTAAATTAAATTAAATTAAAGTAATAAAACGAATTAAGTTGATGCTACAATATCAGAATTACAACACAAAGGAAAATTATGGAATCAGGGCCTAGAACAAAAGGTATAGAGCAGAATTTAAGGCTTGGCAACATGGCTTAGAGGAAACACTGGAACTAAAGGTACAGGCTTTTATAGGTCACAATAAGCAACAGAGACAGGAAAATGAGGGTTAGAGTCTGGAGCTGAAAAAGATGCTAGGACAAAAGATGCATAATTTCACAGGTTTCACTGAATGACAGAGAGGCAAGCACTAGACAGAGATAAGTATTGGGATAGACCTTAAGAGAGGAACTTAAAACATTATTCAAGGGAAATATTCAGGTAGAGACAGAAGATAGAAGTAGAGAAAGACAAGCAAAGGTTGTTAGAAAACAATTAGTTCATCCCATCCCGTTAGTGTACCATAGAGACCAGCAGGCAGCAATCATCCACAAAAGTATCAGGAATTTGAATGGCAACCTATTTTATTTATGTTTTAGAGCTAAATGTTTTTTTTAACCCATGTTTTTTTATTGTTTATTAAGAGCTAAACATTTCTGAGGAAGATATCACAAATTTTAAAATGCATTCACCATTTGTAAAACAAATCCTGGCTTTTGTGCTATCAAAACTAGAATAGTCCCCAAGGATATGGCAATAGCAATATTAGAACCCGAGCCACACTTACAATGCTTCTCATGGTGGAAAGAAGAGGTGAAGGACATAGCATGACAATATAAAGTCAGAGGCCGCAATGTCTCTAAAGATCAGCTGCTTGGTGAGGGTTGTTTTGCTGAGGTAGGGCACAGGCCAGATATGACTAAGAAACCTTGACATTATGTCACTTGGCAGCCTTAAATGCCTCGGACAAGGTATGAAAACTAGGGAAAAGGCTTGAACCCCTCTCCCTGCCTTTATTAAACCTCCAGATGTGATCATTAATCCTGGGGTTGTTTATCATTATCATTATTGGATATTTTATTTATTTACCTTTCAGATGTTATCAGCTTTCCCCATCGTCCCAAACCCCTTATCTCATCCCCCCTCCTCCTACTTCAATGAGGGTGTGCCCCCACCCATCCACCTGCTCCCACCTCCCATTCCCGAATTCCCCCACACTGGGGATTCATCCAGCCTTCCCTTGACCAAGGCTCTCTTCTCCCACTGACACCCGACAAGGCCATGCTCAACTACATATATGCTGGAGCCATGGGAACCTCCATGTGTGTTCCCAGGCTGGCAGCTCCCTGGGAGCTCTGGTTGGTTGGTTGGTATTGTCACTCTCCCTATGGGGCCACAAGCCCCATCAGCTCCTTCAGTCTTCTCTCTACCTCCTCCATGGGGACCCAGTGATCAGTTCAATGGTTAGCTGTGAGCAGGCCTCAGATATTGCATATGTGCTAGTAACTATTGCAATAGTCTGGTGCATGATGTCAGAACCTCTGTGAGTTCATATATGCAGCTGCCCTACTGTATCAGCAGGAATACTGTTGACTTGTAGCCATCCACATCGTCTGGCTCTCATATTCTTTCTGCTCCACCCCTACCCTTCCACAATGGATCTCTGAGCCTTGGAAGGAAGGGTGTAGTCTAGAAGTTCCAATATAAATGGCAAGTTTTCCACTAGCTTTGGTGCAACTGGTGACTCTGACAAAAGTACCTAACGGGTTAACACTATGACCCAGGGACTTGAGAGACACTGGTTTGGTGGTTAAGAGTGCTTGGTGTTCTGACACAGGAGCTTAGTATACAATTGCCTGTAGTAACTCCAGCTCCAGAGGACCCAACACTCTCTGCTGGCCTATGCTAGCACTGACATCATATGCCCCACCCACACAAACAGACTTGACTAAAGGTTTTTAAAAGCCCCCTCATACTATAAAAAAAAACAAAAAACAAACAAACAAACAAAAAAACCACAGTCTTTGTTAGCAATATCTTCTGTCTCTGCCTTGTTAGTCTTCTAAATAAGACTTTTTCTTTCTCCAACAAATGCCCTGGAGTGTTTGCCTTTTCCAGATGACAAGGAATAAATGAACTTAGGCTTGTGATTATACCAGTGACAGCATGTGACAAGACCCCAAAGTATGTCATGTACTTGCAGAGCAAAAAAAACACACAGAGTCAAAAAGCAAACACACTATAAAACCAATCCAACAGAAGCAAACAACTATTCTTTAGATTTTTCAACTGAAATGGCTCAGATCAAACGAATGATTTTTAAAAAGCAAATCTGTGCAATATAACCGTATAACAAAAGCTAGTTATGGATTTTGAGCCCCTGACTAAGGTTTAACAATAAGAGCTAGCTAGACTCAACTGGTGCACACAGCAGTGTTTATCTCGGCACTTTGGGAGGTAAAGGAGGGAAGGAAAGCCTAAGATTAGCCTGAAATATATATTTCTCTCTCTTTCTCTCTCTCTCTCTCTCTCTCTCTCTCTCTCTCTCTCTCTCACTCTCTCTCTCTTTCTCTCTCTCTCACTCTCTCTCCTCTTTCTCTTCTCTGTGTGTGTGATTTGTGTGATTTTAATGTGTTTATATATATATATATATACACATACATATAGAATATATACATATATATATATACATATATATATATCATACATATTGGATAAAACATTTTAAATACCATGAGGACATAAAGTAGTAGGCAGAGTAGTATTTGGGGTCTTTACAATGTATATCTAGCGCCGGACAGTGGTGGCACATGCCTTTAATCCCAGCACTTGCGAACTTGGGAGGTAGAGGCAGGCGGATTTCTGAGTTCGAGGCCAGCCTGGTCTACAGAGTGAGTTCCAGGACAGCCAAGGCTAACAGAGTTTCTGTTTTGAAAAACCAAAAAAAAAAAAAAAAAACCCAAAGTATATCTAGCTATTTCTCAAGGCTTTTTGGATAGTTCCTCCCTATTTTTAGTTTCTAGCCTGTATACCCAGAAGACCTGTGGCCTCATATAATTAGGGCCTAATCACATACAACCAGTTGGGAGGATTGATGAGACCCAATGACCTTGCGTATCTCCTCCCTTTTGAAGGAATAACAACATTTAACAAGTCCAGCTGTGTTTTAAGCAGGCCTCACTAGACTTCTGAAGACAGAATGTATGAAGGCATTGTGCCACATTACCTTATCGAGAGAAGACTGAATCCTTTTCTACACACAGTGTGATGAAGAAAGTTAATATTACCTGTGTTCAAGCTGCAAAACCATTAGGCTTGCAAGCTCTCAGGCGAACCTTGTAAAAAAAAAAAAACATAACCCAGTATTTATGACTTACTTAGCATATAGTTTTAGTTTTGTTTGGTTTGTATCCCAATCACCATTACATTCATGTTTACATCATCTAAAAGAACTTAGCTGTGGGGCCCCATTAAAACTATCATGCTGGAGTAATAACTGAGAGACTTTGAGCAGAAGCCCCCTTTATTCTTTATCTGTTTAAGCATCCTGTTATAACTGTCATGATTAGACACAATGAATCATGCATAGTTTTCCTTTCTGCTGTTTTTAAGACTATAATGTCTACACACACACACACACACACACACACACACACACACACACACACATGCTGTTTGGTTGTTCTTAAACACATAGCAAGGAGAGACAAGAGGGCATATGGAGAGACACTGAAATGAGGAGGAGAAAAGGAAAAACAAACTGGGAATAGAGAGGATATATTGAAGAAGAACTTCCTAAGTTTCTACTTGCCCTCTACACTGCTTCATTACACTCTCCGTCCATAATACAACCTTGTGTCCTGTTGCTTTTATTTTCTTCCTTAAATGCACAGACTGACACTCCACATTCTTTAAAGTTTAAGAATTTTCTACATAATTTTCTCATTCAAGTAAGCAGATTTACCTCAAGTGATCACATATCATCCACACACAATCAAAAAGAACAACTATTAAAAAAAAAAAAAGTAATTGAGGGGAATCCAGTCTATGCAGACACACAGAAGACCCTCAATCCTAGGGTGAGAGGTGTTCCTTAAGGTCCTCCACCAAAGTCCTAGGACTTGTCTAGTCAGCTTCCTGCAGAGACTGGGCCATGTAAATTTCCAGACTCCACTGGCTTGCAACAATGGCTAATAACACCTTTACATTCTGTCACAGACACAGGGGAGTGTGGCTGCTTTCACCCAGAATTTATGAGGACCTCAAAGATGTGGCAATCACACGTGATATGGAGCCCACCTTAATCTACCCTCCTGGTCAGCCCCTGATAATATATACCCTTAGCAGCCTCATAGGATTAAATGGTTTCCTGGGCATGTTGCAGGTCCTCTTGCCTAATTCCTGCCCATGACCATAGTAACCAAATGGCCAGAATACTTGTCCCCTCCTGCTGCTAGCTTGGCACTTGTGGACAGCCTGGAAACTTACATGAATATTCCTATAAGCATTGCAGTACATAAAAGCACCTGGCTCTCAAGGGTTTTTTCCTGGCAGGGCGCCCTTGTATCTTACAATTCTTAGTGTGTACATACAAAGATTAGATAGAAGGTGACATTTGGACTATCAGCAGGGAACCTGAAAGAAGCAATGTTGGTATGTAATTGTTGATGATAAGGAAGTTAAAGTACTTGCTGGATATACAACATAGGCAGGTGAATATTTGTGTATGAGTACATCTGTTTATCTGTTTCTCTCTCTCTCTCTCTCTCTCTCTCTCTCTCTCTCTCTCTCTCTCTCTCTCTCACACACACACACACACACACACACACACATACACACACACACACTCTCTCTCTCTCCCTCTCCCCACCCTCTCTCTGTCTCTGTTTATTTGTGTGTGTGTGTGTGTGTGTGTGTGTGTGTGTGTGTGTGTGTGTATAATGTTGACTTTCTTCTATGTATCTGTTCCCCAGGACTTTTGGGTATGAAGACAGACAAAGATATGCTTATCAAAGAGAAAACTTTTCATTTGGAAGTGGTATCTGATATCAGCAGTGCTATTTCAGTTCTAAGAAACAGCTTATAGGAGGCATGCAGAGGTGATTCTCAGTGCATTCTGCAAAATGCCATGGGCAAAGTCCATACCAAGAATGGAGTTGGGCAGGAAAAGGAGAGGAGACTCATAGGTCAGGACAGAGAGGATACCAGGCCAAAATAAGTGAGGGTCTGAAAGAGAGGTTAATAAACGCACTAAGAATTGTAAGATACAAGGGCGCCCTGCCAGGAAAAAACCCTTGAGAGCCAGGTGCTTTTATGTACTGCAATGCTTTTAGGAATATTCATGTAAGTTTCCAGGCTGTCCACAAGTGCCAAGCTAGCAGCAGGAGGGGACAAGTATTCTGGCCATTTGGTTACTATGGTCATGGGCAGGAATTAGGCAAGAGGACCTGCAACAGGCCCAGGAAACCATTCAATCCTATGAGGCTGCTAAGGGTATATATTATCAGGGGCTGACCAGGAGGGTAGATTAAGATGGGTTCCATATATATTTCCCATTGGCTGTTCATGGAATTCCTTGCGAGCCTAGATCTTTTCCCTTGGCCTGGCCTTACCCGTTGCATCTTTCAGAATGTCAATGCAGAAGAGCATGTTTGAGATGGATGTGTATCCCAGAGGGTTCTTTGCTGGGTGTGTTTTGTTCCACCAACCTGTGTTTGTCCACTTTGTTCTGAAGGTCCTTGAAAGAGTTCTTTGTCCACTTTGTTCTGAAGGTCCTTGAAAGTGTTCTTTGTCCTTGAGTCAGGTTGTATGTCTGATCTCCCAGTGACCCTGAGGATCAAGCAGGTCAACATGTGACCTTCAGAGTAGGGACATTCTATCTACTCAGGCTTCAAGCTAGAGGGTAGGTGACCATAGGACCTCTCAGTGCCCTTGTCCTGTGTGGTGGGTTTGACGCTGGCAATAGAATAACTACATTTGATTTGGTAAACTGGTGGGATACAGACAGGGCCACTCTCTTAACCCTGACAAAGAGACACATTATTGGAAAGTATTAGAGAAGGCTGGAGGACCAAAAGCTTCCTAGGACCTGGTTCTCTTAAGCCAGTATCATATTCTGTTGGGGTGGTCCTGGGAGGAGAATGCTAAAGGCAAAGCTATCCATGGAATGAATAGACAGCAGGCAAAGAGAAGTCATGGCCACAGTGCACCCTATACACATTACCTTAGGTCTCTGGTAGGAAAGTTAGAAGGGAGTCTCAGGTAGGGAGGTCCTCTGATACCCTCAGTGGGGGGAAGGAGGACTCTGGGTGCTATGATCTGGAGGACTGGGCAGTGTGTGGCTGGAGAAAAGAGACAGGACTGGGACTGACATGGCATTCAGTGACTCTACCTCCCTCAGCAACTAGTAGCCATGAGGTGTTACCCAAGTGAAGGAAGTAGGAGTGGAGCAGGACTGAACTTGAGGGCACAAACTGGCAAGATGCCAAAACATGCCTTTGCCAAGGGATGGAGTGGCAAAAGCCAAGGGCATTGGCTTGGCAGAATGGACAGTGCCCTTTCTTGAGCTGAGTGAGGAAGCCAGAGAGAGAAAGGCATTTCCTCTTCCTAAAAGGCTACCTGCACTCTCTAAGGAAGACACCACACAGAGCATCAGTGCCTTCATTGGGGGGGGGGGTGTGTTGGGGGGGGGTGGGGAATCTGGCAATAACAGGCTACCAGGCAAGGCACTTGGGGTACTTTGACTCCTGCTTCAGAGTCCTGGAGGACCCGCCAATTGCTCCTGCCTCAGGTGGGAAGTCCCAGAATGTTGGTCTTGACAGAATTCCCTGTGCAACCCTCATAGCCAAGGCCCTAGTGTAGTTCTCAATGTTGGAACACGTCCTCACTAGCCACACTGACTTGGGCACAGGATTCAAGTGTAAGGTTTGGGTTTCTGAGAGTGAACCAGAGTCCATCCCCACAGGGTGTGGAAAGCTGCAGATTCTCTGTCAGCACAGTTATGGAACACTCCAAAATCCATCCCATCAGTGCCTTCAAAACCCACCTTTTCACACAAGTATCACTTTTTTTCCTTTTATTGTGTCCAAAAGACAGGAAAACTGCCAGCCATCACTTGGGTGACTGTCACCCCTCCTTTTTTTTTTAACGTCGTATTGACAGAGCAGATTTCAGAGTAGAGATTGATGGGCCCTGTCTGAGCATCATGGGGGCTGCTTTAGGTCTTCCCTCACTGATTCTCAACAAGGCGTGGCGCACTCCTTCCTACTCTCCTTCTTCAAGGCTGGACAAAGACCAAGCAGGCATGCATATGCACAGAATATAAAATGCAAACACACAGTCGAGGGAGGATGGCTGGGCTTTGCTCACAATGCTTCCCTTACCCTTACTTGAGTTGAACTGGCACTCAGATCTTCCTGCCTGAAATGGCCTTGCCTTGGCACTTGCTAAACTCCTGATAGTTTTTCCTGCTCCTCCGTATGGACCCAAAGCCTAGAAACCTCTCTGTGTCTTCTTAGGCAAAGCATACCTACACCTCAGGGAACTTTCCAGAGAATGTGGTAGGTTTTTGCAGCAAACTGGGAGAGGCATAGGCTTGGCTGTGGACTTTGAGGATACCCCATTTTAGTACCTCACAGGAGAGACCCCTTGAAAATGGCTTTTTGCTGACCTGGAGATCTGCATTTTCTGCTCACACACTACTCAATTTACCTACATTGGCTTCTCTGGTAGGCCATCTACCATTTGACCTGGAGATCTGCATTTTCTGCCCACACACCACTCTATTAAGCTACATTGGCTTCTCTGGTACGCCATCTACCATTCATTGAGCTAAGAGATTATTTGCCCACTGACACTCAGTGAAGTTTCTCTGCCAGTGCTAAGATTCCCACCTACAACCTCCTGCACATACTACACATCTTCTAGACAGTATGGTCAAGTCCAGAGCTGTTGTCAGCAGCCCTGCCCACTGTCATATACAAGGCAGCTCATCCACGGTCACACGGGTTCTCCCTCTGGCCCTCTTCTATCTGAGAGAAATATTCAGGAGACCCAGCCTGAGTTCTGCAATGACCTGTGGAGAGATGAGGCAAGTGTCTCTCTAGCTTCTGGGGTCAGTGTTTCCTCTGCAGCCTATAAGGACTCAGGACACATTTTTTTTTTTTTTAGAGTAGTGAGTCCAGTAGTGTGCGTTCCTTGTCTTTGTCTGAGTGTCTATGTTTGACTACTTTTGGTGTGTGTGTGGGGGGGAGTTTGTGGGGGGGGAGCATGAGTGTGTATGTGTGTGTGTCATTGTATATATCT
>NW_023045021.1:2044860-2112360 GCF_011762505.2 Arvicanthis niloticus
CTTTTAATGGTCAGTGTAGAGGGTAAAAAGTGTGCACACAGAGATAGCAGCAGGGAAGCCAGGAAAGTTTAAGCAAGCACACAGGCATCCTTCAAAGGAAAGAGATGTTTACCTTCCTTTCTCCTGGAATGCTGGGAATAGATGTAGTTTACACCCTGGTGACACTTTGCTGTCTGTTGAGCCAGGCTCCACCCCTAACTCCCAGAAATCATGTTTTACTTATCCTAGCACCTTTCCCTCTAAGTCCTGGACACTGCTTCTAGGCTATAAAACCATTCTTATGAGGGATGTGACTGTACTTACCGACAGCCTCAGTGGTTCCTACGCCACCTCAGGGCCAGGCCAATGGTAACGGACACAGCCCTTATGCTTACCTCCACCAACCTCTCTCTAAGCCCTAAATCTCTGGCACTATTCCGAATCAGTAACACCCATACCCATCCTTGTGAAAGAAGCCAGGGTGTAAACAATCTCAGTGTTTTAAATCTGGTGCACTTGGGACTGAATTATTATTAGAATGCGTACTTCCAAAATTGTGCCGTGCTTAAATATGGCTAAAGTATCATGATCTGGGTCAGACTCCTGGGCCAAGCACCAGTTCCAGTATCAGGCTGATCCCAGTTTCATTCTTAGTTCATCCTGATGGTTTACCTGCCTGCTGTAAAGCCCGCAAGGATGCTACAGTGGGTAGATCAGAACTTTAATAAAAGTTTACATCCAAAAGAACCGGCGAGCAGACACTGCTTAGATCCCAAACTGAAACTGGGTATGTCTAAGCAATAAAATGGAATCCCACATTAGACACTGCTTTTGAAGCTAGAGGTAGGGAAAGGATGAGAATTATGTTAGGCCCTGACAAACCCAGACCGGGAGAGTTACTGCAGAGGGACTATACATCCCAACAAGTCCTGTCTTTGGGAAGTTTCTTCAGATAACTAAAGTTACTCTGTTGAGAGAGTCCAGGGTCCACGGAAAGATTGACGTTATACCACAAAGGCAGACGAGTCTAAGTACACGTGCAGGGAATGCTACAAACTGGCTCTAAGCAATCTTTTCAGGGTGGTACGTGGGTTCTAGTTCTCTGGCTTGAAATCCATCCATAGGAGAGATCTTATGTAAAACATTATCTACACTGGACAAAAAGAACAGCCAAATGCATGACAAAGGCGCCAAGCCCAGGTGAATCACTCCTAAGTTTATGTCTAAAATTCCGGTGTCTCTTTCTAGGAAAATGATAGCCAAACAAAATAAAACAAACAAACAAAAGAGAACCCCAACACCCAAACAAAAAACACAAAGAAACAAAACAACAATTGTAGACTTCGTCCTTTTGTTCTTTTTTTTTTTTAATCGTAATTAACCATATTAACTGCACAGATTAATAACATCCCGTATCTTAATACCTATAATGCCCCTGCTAGCCTTTCTGCACAAAAAATGTTCTTACAGGAGCCTATGTTGCTGACGTACTAAAAATAGGTCGAGGAAAACACTTTACAAAACACTAGGTCACAGAGGGGGTGACCGCGGTTGGAAAGGTTCACCCACGACTGGAGACCCGGCCTAACACCGCCCTCTCCTCCGCAATACTGCCTGCACAACTAACAGAAACCACTGCCTACCCACCTGTTGGCCCTGAACCCAGGGTAAGGACATCAAACTGAGCTCCTTAACCTGATACGAATCCTTTCACTGTACTGTCCCACCAGGCCGTCCGTATCAACTAGGCCTGCCTACGCGGCGCAACGGCTCCTGAGGCCCCCACCACAGAGACCCAGATTGTTACCAATGCTGGTGCCTGTTTGCGCTCCCTGCCGCTCTCTTCGTACTTCCTCTTCCTCGAAGACCCGGTCCGAAACCCCGCGCAGCCTCCACCTTCAGGTCCCCGGCCAGCAGCCAGTTTCTTGGGGAACTCCTTCCACAAAAGGCGCGTCCTTCTCCTCACACGAGGAACAAGATGGCGCCGGCCCAGCCGGAAGCGGAAGGGAGGAGCGTGACCCACGCTCGTCATGAATCATTTATGACGCACTCAGCCAGCAGGAATGAATATGCAAGAGGAGGGCAGAGCTTTAAGGTCCTGTTGGGAGCCTCAGCTCTCCGAGACAGTCTAGCTCCTCACAGAAATGGTCATTGCTCCTCCTGGAAGTATGAAATCTCAGGGAAATCTGCTGGAAAATGCTTACAATACAGGCAGGTAAGAGGACACGACAGCACGAGACACACACATAGAGCATGCCTTGAAGGTGTAAGCTCTTAGTCACTTCCCTGTGCTATGGGATCTTTCTACAACCCAGCAAATAATACATACGTATGCTGCACTAGACTGCGTTCCCTCTTTCTAAAGCAGAAAACATCAGCTATGGGGGTCAGAATGGCTTCTTAAATATGACTTGTACCTTTAAAGGAGAAGCTGAGAGAATGTACACCTGCCATTATGCAAGGAAGAATATGGATTCCTACACTGTAGGCACAAAATGAAAAAACAATCATTGCTCTAAAATTGATGTACTGTTGCACAAGGTGTCCGAATACATAACTAAATATAAGCGACACAGAGAAGGCAGGAGACGTTCAATTTTAATGTAGTGAAGAGAGAGGTGTTTTGTTTCTTCTTGTTCGGTTGGTGGTGGCTTATTTTCCCATTTACTTAAAATAGTTCTTTTTTCCTCACTTAAATCACACGAGGAACAAGATACCATAATCTATCCTGATTATGGTCTATCCTCCCTCTACACCTCCCAATACCTGCATAACCTTCCTTCCTTCCGGATTCCCTTCCTTTATGCCTCTCATTGTGAAAGACAGCTTCTAATGGTATAATTGTAATAATGAATATAACACAAATAAAATTAAAATAAAGCAAAAACTATAACAGAAAGAAAAGACACGAACAGAAAGAACAAGAATCAGACACCCACTCATACGTACACTCACGAATACCGTAAAAAACTAACCTGAAACCCACAATATATACACAGCGGACCTGGTGGAGACCTATGGAGGCCCTGCGCATCCTGCCTCAGTCTCTGTGAGTTCATATGAGCTTTGCTCAGTTAATTTAGAGAGCCTTGGTTTTTTCTGTCCTCCATCCCCTTTGACTCTTACAATCTTTCTGCTTCCTCTTGCATGAGGTTCCCTGAGCCCTGACAGGAGGATCTGATGGAGACCTCTTTCTCTCTCTCTCTCTCTCTCTCTCTCTCTCTCCTCTTCTCTCCTCCCCCTCCCTCCCTCCCTCCTCCTCTCTCCCTTCTCCCTTCCCCCATTAGTCCCCCCTCCCCCCCTTCCCCTCATAGTCCCCCCCTCCCCCCCCCTGTAATACTCTGGTGGTAGACTCTGTAATTTTTTTTTCCCATCTGCTGCAGGAGGAGTGTTTGATGGCTGAACAAAGCCATATAAGTACAGCAAAATATCTTTAGCAGCAATTTTATTGGTCCCTTTTGAATTTTGTTTTTCTATAGATCAGTAGTATTTGCTTTTAGGTCACATGGGCTATTTAGTCTCAAATTCTTGGTCCCCCAAGCAGTGTCAAATATAGTGTCATGGAGCGGGCCCTAAGTCAATCAGATATTGACTAGTTACTCCCTCAAATTTGTGACACTGTACCATAGCATGTCTTGTAGGTAGGATAGCATTATAGATCAAGAGGGTTTGTGGTTGGTTTTGGTATTTACCTTTTTCTCTGGCCTCCAGGTACAGACAAGCACTCATGGGTGAGCACGTCTCAGCTACAGGAGGACATGATACAGCTCTTTCCAGACATACTGAACCACAGATGTGGAAAATAGATTGTAAAACACTATTCATAAATGCCGAAACATCAAAATATTAAGTTTGCTTAATCATCTAAGAAGGAGGAGTCCAATGTCAGAAGACAGAATGAGACAAGTGAATGGCTCAGAGAATCATAGGAGCCATCCCTAATCAACCAAATGCTTCAGCAAAATATGAAGGGTAACTTTCCAGCAAAAGGGTAAGGAAGGAATCCAGGCACATGAATCTAGGACATGGAGCTGTTTACATCAGCTGCAAATGAGCCACCAGAGGCCATGGTTAATTAAGAAAAATTGCTCTAAGTTTCCTGGTACGTGTGTGTATATGCACATGTACTCGTCCCTCAGTCCCTTTGTAAGCATCCATGATTCACAGAATGATACCCTGGACTCAAACAGTATGTAAACACAAAGAGTGTTTCATCCTGCAGAAGATAAGGAGAGACCCCTGTGTGCTGGGGGGTCTCTCATTATCAAGTAAATCTGCACACTTGAATTGGTAAATTACCTAGGAAATTCTTAAACTTCAAAGAAACTGGAGTGTCAGTCCATTCATTTAAGGAAGAAAATAAAAGCAACAGGAGATAAGGTTGTATTATTACTACGGAAGGAGAGTATAATGAAAGCAGGGTAAGAGTCTTCGCTGTATCCTTCATTTTCCCTGTTTGTCTTTCTTTTACACCTCCTCAACCCAGCTTCTCTCCATATGCCATCTTGTCTCTCCTTGCTATGTGTCTGAAAACAACCAAACAGCCCATGTGTGTGGTAAGACATTATTGTTGTGTGTCATAACAGAAAACAACCCACTCTATCGCTGGCTACTCTCCTGGCCTGTGGGTCTCCCCAACCCCATAGCTAACCCCATGTGGGGACCGCCCAACTTCTCACTGTTCCCTTGCTGAGGAACCCACTCGCTCACATTCCCAGTCCTCTAACTCCCTCAACTGGCTGCTGCAATCCCAAATTTCCACGGCTAGCTGGGGGTGCACTCTTCCAAACCCACGCTCTGCTGCTGCGGTTACCTTTCCCTGGAGCTCAGTTGATCCCTGCAAAATGGAAAACGCCAGACTCTTAATTAGAATCAACAGATAAGACAATCGCTGGACGAGGAATCTATCATCCTAAATTCACCAACTATTCTACGTTAGAAATCTTCCAGTGGCAGATCCTGGTGGATTCTGCACCAGAACTATCACTCCCCGGCCTACAACTTATCGGCCTTGCTCCCACCGTCCGAAAAGAAACCACCCTCCTCCTGCCTTCTCTCTTTCCCCTCTAGCACTGGAAGGCCCACCCTCCACCCTTGCCCACTGATTGGCTTCTTGCCTTCGTTCTCATTTAAATCAGTTGGGGAGAAATCCCACAACAAATTATACACTTTATAAACAGCAGAAAGGAAACTATGCATGATTCATTGTGTCTAATCATGACAGTTATAACAGGATGCTTAAACAGATAAAGAATAAAGGGGGCTTCTGCTCAAAGTCTCTCAGTTATTACTCCAGCATGATAGTTTTAATGGGGCCCCACAGCTAAGTTCTTTTAGACGATGTAAACATGAATTTAATGGTGATTGGGATACAAACCAAACAAAACTAAAACTCTATATGCTAAGTAAGTCATAAAGACTGGGTTATGTTTTTTTTTTTTTTTTTTTTTACAAGGTTCGCCTGAGAGCTTGCAAGCCTAATGGTTTTGCAGCTTGAACACAGGTAATATTAACTTTCTTCATCACACTGTGTGTAGAAAAGGATTCAGTCTTCTCTCGATAAGGTAATGTGGCACAATGCCTTCATACATTCTGTCTTCAGAAGTCTAGTGAGGCCCTGCTTAAAACACAGCTGGACTTGTTAAATGTTGTTATTCCTTCAAAAGGGAGGAGATACGCAAGGTCATTGTGGTCTCATCAATCCTCCCAACTGGTTGTATGTGATTAGGCCCTAATTATATGAGGCCACAGGTCTTCTGGGTATACAGGCTAGAAACTAAAAAATAGGGAGGAACTATCCAAAAAGCCTTGAGAAATAGCTAGATATACTTTGGGTTTTTTTTTTTTTTTTTTTTTTTTTTTTTTTTTTTTTTTTTTTTTTTTTTTTTTTTTTGGTTTTTCAAAACAGAAACTCTGTTAGCCTTGGCTGTCCTGGAACTCACTCTGTAGACCAGGCTGGCCTCGAACTCAGAAATCCGCCTGCCTCTACCATCCCAAGTTCGCAAGTTGCTGGGATTAAAGGCATGTGCCACCACTGTCCGGCGCTAGATATACATTGTAAAGACCCAAATACTACTCTGCCTACTACTTTATGTCCTCATGGTATTTAAAATGTTTATCCCAATATGTATGATATATATATATGTATATAGATACTATATGTATATATTCTATATGTATGTGTGTATATATATATATATATATATATAAACACATTAAAATCACACAAATCACACACACAGAGAAGAGAAAGAGGAGAGAGAGAGAGTGAGAGAGAGAGGAGAGAGAGAGAGAAAGAGAGAGAAATATATATTTCAGGCTAATTTTAGGCTTTCCTTCCCTCCTTTACCTCCCAAAGGGCCGAGATAAAACACTGCTGTGTGCACCAGTTGAGTCTAGCTAGCTCTTATTGTTAAACCTTAGTCAGGGGCTCAAAATCCATAACTAGCTTTTGTTATACGGTTATATTGCACAGATTTGCTTTTTAAAAATCATTCGTTTGATCTGAGCCATTTCAGTTGAAAAATCTAAAGAATAGTTGTTTGCTTCTGTTGGATTGGTTTTATAGTGTGTTTGCTTTTTGACTCTGTGTGTTTTTTTTTGCTCTGCAAGTACATGACATACTTTGGGGTCTTGTCACATGCTGTCACTGGTATAATCACAAGCCTAAGTTCATTTATTCCTTGTCATCTGGAAAAGGCAAACACTCCAGGGCATTTGTTGGAGAAAGAAAAAGTCTTATTTAGAAGACTAACAAGGCAGAGACAGAAGATATTGCTAACAAAGACTGTGGTTTGTTTGTTTGTTTTTTGTTTTTTGTTTTTTTTTCTAGTATGAGGGGGCTTTTAAAAACCTTTAGTCAAGTCTGTTTGTGTGGGTGGGGCATATGATGTCAGTGCTAGCATAGGCCAGCAGAGAGTGTTGGGTCCTCTGGAGCTGGAGTTACTACAGGCAATTGTATACTAAGCTCCTGTGTCAGAACACCAAGCACTCTTAACCACCAAACCAGTGTCTCTCAAGTCCCTGGGTCATAGTGTTAACCCATTAGGTACTTTTGTCAGAGTCACCAGTTGCACCAAAGCTAGTGGAAAACTTGCCATTTATATTGGAACTTCTAGACTACACCCTTCCTTCCAAGGCTCAGAGATCCATTGTGGAAGGGTAGGGGTGGAGCAGAAAGAATATGAGAGCCAGACGATGTGGATGGCTACAAGTCAACAGTATTCCTGCTGATACAGTAGGGCAGCTGCATATATGAACTCACAGAGGTTCTGACATCATGCACCAGACTATTGCAATAGTTACTAGCACATATGCAATATCTGAGGCCTGCTCACAGCTAACCATTGAACTGATCACTGGGTCCCCATGGAGGAGGTAGAGAGAAGACTGAAGGAGCTGATGGGGCTTGTGGCCCCATAGGGAGAGTGGACAATACCAACCAACCAACCAGAGCTCCCAGGGAGCTGCCAGCCTGGGAACACACATGGAGGTTCCCATGGCTCCAGCATATATGTAGTTGAGCATGGCCTTGTCGGGTGTCAGTGGGAGAAGAGAGCCTTGGTCAAGGGAAGGCTGGATGAATCCCAGTGTGGGGGAATTCGGGAGTGGGAGGTGGGAGCAGGTGGATGGGTGGGGGCACACCCTCATAGAAGTAGGAGGAGGGGGGATGAGATAAGGGGTTTGGGACGATGGGGAAAGCTGATAACAATCTGAAAGGTAAATAAATAAAATATCCAATAATGATAATGATAAACAACCCCAGGATTAATGATCACATCTGGAGGTTTAATAAAGGCAGGGAGAGGGGTTCAAGCCTTTTCCCTGGTTTCATACCTTGTCCGAGGCATTTAAGGCTGCCAAGTGACATAATGTCAAGGTTTCTTAGTCATATCTGGCCTGTGCCCTACCTCAGCAAAACAACCCTCACCAAGCAGCTGATCTTTAGAGACATTGCGGCCTCTGACTTTATATTGTCATGCTATGTCCTTCACCTCTTCTTTCCACCATGAGAAGCATTGTAAGTGTGGCTCGGGTTCTAATATTGCTATTGCCATATCCTTGGGGACTATTCTAGTTTTGATAGCACAAAAGCCAGGATTTGTTTTACAAATGGTGAATGCATTTTAAAATTTGTGATATCTTCCTCAGAAATGTTTAGCTCTTAATAAACAATAAAAAACATGGGTTAAAAAAAACATTTAGCTCTAAAAACATAAATAAAATAGGTTGCCATTCAAATTCCTGATACTTTTGTGGATGATTGCTGCCTGCTGGTCTCTATGGTACACTAATGGGATGGGATGAACTAATGTTTTCTAACAACCTTTGCTTGTCTTTCTCTACTTCTATCTTCTGTCTCTACCTGAATATTTCCCTTGAATAATGTTTTAAGTTCCTCTCTTAAGGTCTATCCCAATACTTATCTCTGTCTAGTGCTTGCCTCTCTGTCATTCAGTGAAACCTGTGAAATTATGCATCTTTTGGTCCTAGCATCTTTTTCAGCTCCAGACTCTAACCCTCATTTTCCTGTCTCTGTTGCTTATTGTGACCTATAAAAGCCTGTACCTTTAGTTCCAGTGTTTCCTCTAAGCCATGTTGCCAAGCCTTAAATTCTGCTCTATACCTTTTGTTCTAGGCCCTGATTCCACAATTTTCCTTTGTGTTGTAATTCTGATATTGTAGCATCAACTTAATTCATTTATTACTTTAATTTAATTTAATTTAATTTAATTTTATTACTTTAGTACATTATCCTCCAGGCTCACCTTCCAAAATTTATTGCTATATCTCCGTTGTTCAGTCTGATCTATGAAATTGTGTAATTTTTGGTCCAGAGTCTTCTCCAGCTCCTGTCTCCAGGGAACAGCCCCTCTCTCTTCCTGTCTCCCTACCATCTGGATAGTCTCCATACTCTCTCTGATGTATAATTTTTTATATTCTCCCCTTTACTCCTTGGCACTGTTCTCATTCTGGTTCATAAAATCATTTAATTCCTTTTCTAAGGCTCCTGAATCTTTCCCTAGGGCTGTGTTGTTTGTTGTTGTTGTTGTTGGGTTTTTGTTTTTTGTGGGTTTTTTTCTAACACCTAGCAAACTAAGATTAAAATTGAAACTTTCATTGTAGTAATGGTAACTGGCAAGATTAAACCCATCTTTTACAAACCATTCAAAATAGCATCACATGAAATCCAAGAGGAGGTTATTGTGTTTGTCATCTTTTGCTATCTTTTTTTTTTTTTTTTTAATTATCAATTTCTAATCAATTCCTGGACCTGGAGCTTCTTGTTCCTTTGTCTGCCTCCCTCTGGTGTTGGATTGAGGACATTGCAGGCCTTTCTGATTTCTTTTATTCTGGGAGAGGCTGATAGTAGTAATAGGACCCTTGGCTTTAGCATGTCTTTTGTCTGAGCTGTCCACTGCAGCATGTGCACCACCAATCTCAGGCAATCTACAATAAAAGCAGTCTGGAGAAGGGGTCTGGTTGTGCCAAGTGCTGTACAAATACAGTTATACAGAAAACAAGCAAGGGAAGACTGAAGCCTGACTAGGGCCAGAGATGCCCACACAGATCAGACCCCTGGGCCTGTGAGAAGGCTTTAGAACGTTAACTGCCTATTTTACAGCTGTTGATCCTCAGCTGTGAAGGCTGCATTGCATCTCAGGCAACTGGCCCCAGGGTCCGTGGTCCTTCTCACAGGCTCAGGGGACCCCAGACTGTTTTGTGGCACTGGCACCACCTTATGTCCAAGGTGCAAACTTGCTGCCTCGTCCTGTTGGTGTGTATGCAGAAGGGAGGCAGCCTCTTAGACCCACTCCACATTTGATTTCCACCCTCTCCAGCTTTAGAGCTCAGAGCTAGTTGCTTATTTTCAGGAGGGGTAGGCTTTTTATGTCAGGTTAGTTCACTTCTAAGCCAGACATAAGGTGTGTCAGTTTGTGGCTAACCTTCACAATCCTGATATGCACATATAAAAGACACACAATCCAGATATTTTAGTTATAAGCCATATGCCTAGACTGGACAGATCTAGGACTATACTAACTTATCCCACTGCTGTACTGCACCTTGTTACTTGCTGACCATGTGTTTCTCCTGACCAAGTGTTTCTGGTCCATGGGGGCTTCTTCCTACTCTTCTTCCTCTCTCACAAAACTCACTCTACCTGAGACCCTTTCCAGAGCCTCCAAGCCCTCCTTTCCACTCCACTGCCCAATCACAGGTTCCAGTCTTGCATGGACCAGTTTAAATGGGGAGAAATGGTATCACTTGAGTACTTGAGGGTCTGCTCTTAGGGGGCGACCACCTCTTAAGGAATCGATGTTTAAATACAAGTAGCATCAATCCAACCCATCACAGTCAACACTTAATAAATAGGACATCATTGAACTGAAATCTTCAATAAGTCTAATACTAAAACTAATACTAAAACTAATACTAATACTAATAATGATAAACAACCCAGGATTAATGATCTCATCTGGAGGTTTAATAAAGACAGGGAGAGGAGAGGAGAGGAGAGCAGAGGAGAGGAGAGGAGAGGAGAGGAGAGGAGAGGAGAGGAGAGGAGAGGAGAGTTTTACCCCTCGAATGAGTATTGCAAAAACCATGAAATTATCAACAGGGCTTTCAGCCACTATGATTCCGGCCATGTCTGTGATCAACAAAATAAAAATAAATATGGCTATGAGTATAAAGCATAGCAAAAGCAAGGAGAGCTGGTGGCACACAGGATTAACACAAGGTACCTGTGTTAATTTACCACAGGTGTTTGCCAGGTGGGAAGGGGTTTCCATGAGCCTTGCCACAGTAGAATCCAAAGGGTCTCCATTGGCCTTGCAACTGTAAGTTCCATCAGTGAAACTTTTATATGCTGTTCCCTGCAGGTGCTGTATGGCTACCACCAGGTACCCTATCTGATGAATGTGGAGAACCTGACAGGGTTTGTACAACCTCCTTTGGGAACAGGGAGGCATCCCACAGCGCATGGGGGTATTTGTAGTTATTTCTATTTCTGGTTAATTGTGTTTGGAGTGCTGCGGATCCATTTTGTGTTTGAATAAGTCAGCAGAATTCCAAAGCCAAGGAATCATTACAAGTATTCCATGACTTTGGGAGCCAAAGCCAAGGCTTTGAATAGGCCCAGCATGGATCTGGGGAGCTGGGAAAGACTCAGAATAGCCCAGCCTTTGATGGGTTCCTAGCATCTGGGTAGTATAAGAAGGAATTGCTAAATGATGATGCTTCATTTTATTTGTATCTTGTCTTGTGCCTGGTCTACTTTTGTGTGTTCTGACTTGTGGCTGTATCATACCATGCACCCTCAGCACTGCTGGTCATGCTGTCCCTCCTTCTACCTGTGTCTAGCTGGCAGTGAGACTCTCCTAACTCCAACATGTGGATGAACCTGTGACTTCTGTGTGTGTGAGTTTTGCTGTCTGTTTTGCTGTATGTTTTGTAAATGTTATGTAGCCACTGCACGCTTATTTCTGACTGGTGTTGAATTCATGCATTTATTCAATGCTATTTATTTCTCCTGCCACCACTGGCCTAGGCTCAGAATTTACCTCTGGAATTTCTGGCCTCTGAATCTAATGCAATAGGGATTCACATGTTACTTGGGTGTGGATAATATTAAAGTTGTTTCAGGCTGTTCTACTTTATTGCTGGCTCTGAAATTGGATTATGACTTACCCTTCTTCAGACCCAGGCATGCTTTTAAAGTCCTAGGTCAAACACTAAAGAGATTATTGGATTATAAGCTACTGGATATGGTTTAAGAGTTTTTAATATCTATAACAAAAGGTTAACATAAAACTTGTAATTCAGGGTTAGGAATTAAAAGCCTATGCTTAAATAATCTTAAATCATATGGCATGTTTCCATTCTGGATTACAGACATGTGTCCGACACCATCAAGTCCCTGTAAAACAAATTGAAGAAGATCTCAGAAGATGGAAAGATCTCCCATGCTCATGGATTGGTAGGATTAATACAGTAAAAAATGGCCATCTTGCTGAAAGCAATCTTCAGATTCAATGAAATTCCCATCAAAATTCCAACTCAATTTTCACAGACATGGAAAGAGCAATTCTCAACTTCATACAGAAACAACACAAAACAAAACAAAGAAAAACACAAAATGGATAGGCAAAACCATTGTGAACAATAAAAGAACTTTTGGGGGAATTAACCATTCCTGACCTCAAGCTGTACTACAGAGCAATCGTGACAAAAACTGCATGGTGTTGGTACAGAGACAGACGAGTCAGTCAAGGAAATAAAATCAAAGACCCAGAAATAAATCCACATACCTATGGACACTTGATCCTTGACAAAGAACCAAAACGATACAGTTGAAAAAAGAAAGCATCTTCAGCAAATGGTGCTGGTCTAACCGGTGGTCTGCACTTAGAAGAATGCAAATTGATCCACTCTTATCTCCTTGTACAAAGTTCCAGTCCAAGTGGATCAAGGACCTCAACAGAAAACAAGATACACTGAATCTAATTGAAGAAAAAGTAGGAAAGAGCCTCTAATGCATTTGGCAGAGGGGAAATCTTCTTGAACAGAAAGCCAATGACTCAAGAGGTACAACCAACCATTGGTAAATAAGACCTCTTGAAACTGAAAAGTTTCTGTAAGGGAAAGGACACTGTCAACAGGACAAAAATGCAACCTGACAATTGGGAAAGATCTTCACTAACCCTACATCCAATAGAGGGATAGTATCCAAAATATACAGAGAATCTAAGAAGTTTAGACTCCAGCAAACCAAACAATTCAATTAACAATGGGGTGCAGAGCTAAACAGAGGAATCTCAAATGGCTGAGAAGTACTTAAAGAAAAGTTCAACATCTTTAGTCACCAAAGAAATGCAAATCAAAATGACCCTGAGATTCCACCTCACACCAGTCAGAATGGCTAAGGTAAAAAACTCAGGTGACAACACATGAGGATGTGGAGTGGGGGGAACACTCCTCCATTGCTGGTGGCATAGCAAACTGGTACAGCCACTCTGGAAATCAATCTGGCGGTTCCCAGAAAACCATAAATAATTCTACCTGAAGACGTAGCTATACCACTCCTGGGCATATACCCAAAAGATGCTCCACCATTATCACAAGGACACGTGCTCCACTATGTTCATAGCAGCCTCATTTGTAACACCCGGAAGCTGGAAAGCTGGAAACAACCCAGATGTCCCTCAACTGAAGAATGGATATTAGCCAAAAAGTACAGAATACCCATGATTGATATAGCCCACAGTCCATAAGAAGTTAAACAAGAAGGAAGGCCCAAGTGAGGGTGCTTCACTCCTACTTAGAAGAGGGAACAAAACAATCATAGGAGGCTGAGGGAGGGAGGGACCTGAGTGGCAGAGAGGAGGGGGAGGGTAAAAGGGAGAACAGGATCAGATACTGGAGGAAGACAGGAGAGAAACTCAGAGCGCCAGGAGAATGAATGCAAATATGCTTCTGTCAGGGGTCGGGGATGGGAGGTGGGGCATGGGGGGTAACCTCTAGAAAGTCCCAGAGACCTGGATGTGAGAGGTGCCCAGGACTCAATGTGGGTGACCTTAGCCAAAATGCCCAACAGTGAGGAGATGGAACCTGAAGAGCCCACCTCTAATACTCAGACAGGGTCACCAGTGGAGGGATGGAGACACCAATCTACCTTCAGATTTTTGACCCAGAATTGTTTCTGTGTAAAAGAAATGCAGAGACAAAAATGGAGCGGAGACTGAAGGAAAGGCCGTCCAGTGACTGGTCCGATTTGGGATCCACCCCATAAGCGGGTACCAAACCCTGACACTATTACTGATGCTGTGCTGTGCTGTGCTTGCATACACAGAGGCCTAGCATGGCTGTCCTCTGACAGGCTCTACCAGCAACTGACTGAGACAGATGCAGATCCTTAATCCAACCATTGGACTGAGGTTGGGGTCCAGTAGGGAAAAGTTAGGAGAAAGAATTAAAAGAACTGCAGGGAATGGCAACCTCAAGGGAAGACCAACAGTGTCAACTAACCTGGACCCCGGTAGCTCCTAGAGACTGAGCCACCAACCAAAGAGGATACATAGGCTGGCCCAAGGCCCCCAGCACAGATGTAACAGTGGACTGACTGCCCTGTCTATCCCCAGTAGCAGAGGATTCACCTAATCTTGTAGAGATTTGTTGCCCCAGGGAAGGGGGATGCCCTGGGGTGGGGGCACCCTCTCAGAGGTGAAGGGAGGAGGAATGGGGTGAAGAACTCTGGGAGGGGGAACTGAGAGTCATAAATATTTTATTTGGGTGTAAATAAAGAAAATAATGAATTTTAAAAACGTGAAAACAATAAAATAAAAAACCTAAACTATTAACCTATGACCTGCTAGGGGACAGGTTTGGTTGGGGTTTACAGCCTTAAAAAGATTAAAAATTATTTTAAAAGACTTAAAAATTTGTCTCTCCTTACC
Source organism: Arvicanthis niloticus (assembly GCF_011762505.2). Taxonomy (NCBI): domain Eukaryota; kingdom Metazoa; phylum Chordata; class Mammalia; order Rodentia; family Muridae; genus Arvicanthis; species Arvicanthis niloticus. Next base: position 2,059,299 of record NW_023045021.1, read on the forward strand.
TAAGATCTATTTGGGCTAACAGAGACTGATTTAGCAATATATGTCTAACCTTGCTTTTGCTGGCATTATTATGATATAGCTATGTTTTCTGAACTAAGTCATATAGCAAATTGTTATGTTCTATAATGACACACCACATAAAGATCAAAAAATTTCCCAGTTTCCTTCTAAATTATGTTTGTAAGTTAAAGGCCTTATTTTGATACTAAGAGAGCTTCAATTTAAAATTGTTATTTTAAAGCTAAACCCAAGGGAGATGGAACATAAAGTCCTAGTCTTATAAAAGCTACTAAATTATTATAAACTTTTAATGACAGTTTAAAATGCATGTTAATAGTCACCTTATGAATGACCAAATATTTAATATGTTTAGATAACAAAAACCAGACAAATATCTTGCTTAACTGAGATATACTTGGTAGGTACTAGCCCTTGGTCAAGCCTGCCAGAAATCTGCCTTTAAGATGTTGAAACTTAATTATGACAGACAGAGACTCCCAGATCTTAGCAGTGTCGTCTAAGGTCACTAAGAAGATGATAGATATTGTGACCAAGGGCTCCACCTGGATTATGGTGATGCCAACCACTGGGAAAGAGTGCTTGCTGTCAGGGCCTGGCCTGAACTGTGGAGAGTCAGGCCATAGGACAGCTGACTGTCCCACTTTGTCTAGACAAAGTAAGGTCATGTTCCTTCTCCACAGAAAGGCCTTTCACCTTCTGGGCCTGCTGGTCAAAGACTGATGCCTCTGTCCTCAGTGCTATGGAGAGCACAGGAGCCTGGGATGACTGTCTGGGTAATGGACTATGAACTAATCTCTGTCATTTTAATTGATACATAGGTCATTTAAAGAGGCCAAACAGGATTACCTTGCTCACAGACTTCATATTACAAGATGAACAGGTTTCAGATGTAACTGTCCACTAAAGAAACATGTAACTGTCCACTAAAGAAACATGTTTGACAGTGACTGCTCTCAATAATTGTTTGTGTTTCAGACCCTGCGACAAGGAACTGAGATGTCTATTTTACATATCAAACCAGCAGAAGACCTGGCCTCCAGGTTCTCCCAGGTTCCCTCAGTCCCTATCTGGTGTACCCTGCCCTCCCCCTTCCCCACACACACACACGTCTTGAACTTTCTAGTCCAGGAGCTGGGCTGGGCTGTCTGTCTCCCCAGAGTTTCTTTCCTATGTAGTCCAGATGTTTTGTGCGCTCTCGCTCACTCTCTCTCTGTCTCTCTCTCTGTCTATCTCTCTCTCTCTGTCTCTCTCTCTGTCTCTCTCTGTCTCTCTGTCTCTCTCTCTGTCTCTCTCTCTCTGTCTCTCTCTCTCTGTCTTCCCTTTCTCTCTCTCTTTGTCTGTCTTTCTCTTTCTTTCTCTCTCCCACCCTCCCTCTCTCCCCCTCTTTCCCCTTCCTCTTCCTCCCCATCCTCTTCTTCTCCTCCTGGTCCTCCTTCCTTTCCTTCTTTCCATCTCCTTCTCTTTGCTCTCTTTCTGCACACTTGCCCTTTCTCTCTTTCTCTTTCCTCTGCCCCCTCACCATGGCTACTCCCCTGACCTCAATTCTTGAGGCCAGTGAACTCACCCAAAAGCAGCTTTCCAATAATTTTCCTTTAATGTAATTTAATTGGCTTCAACTGGTGCATTACACTAGCAGAGAAATAAACTATCAATATTTGCATAATTGCTATTCATGTCTCTGAGAAATGAATAGATAAAAAAATTATTCTAGAATATGTAAAGGTTTGAGAATATAGAAGCTTAATTAAACTCTGAGGGTCTCAAAACAATTATGTGTGTGTGGTGTGTGTGTGTGTGTGTGTGTGTGTGCGACACACCCACACACCTTATTTAAGATATATCAATTTAAGATATATATATTTTTTCTCAGATTTCTTTCCCCTCGTATGCTATTGTTATTGTTGTCCTGAAAGATAGAAAAATCATAAGTTGATCCCCTGAACCCTACTCTTAAAAGCAAAGACATAAAAACCTGTAAGTCAAACACTGTGTTGCCTCAGTCCCAGGAAATTAGCTGACCATTTGAACAGATTGGCCCTAACTAAACAAACCTTAAGATTCATGGTGTCAGGATGCTATGGGCCCGAGATTAGCCTGGCCGGGCTTTGAACTAACAGCCCTGAGACAGTTGGTGCCAGGATGCTAAAAGTTTGAGATAAGCCTGACCCCCTTGAACTGGAGCTCATGATATATAGTGTGAAACTACTTCGAAATAGCCAATTATAAAGTGACACACCATCCATCTTAGGAATTTGAGATCAAATGTATCGATGACCTAGTGACCTGTTCCCCCTCCTTCCCCCTTCCCTAACTCCACTCTCAGCCTTCCCCCTTCCCTAACTCCACCCCCACCTGGTTTGTAGATGCCCCCTTAAAAGCTGTAAACTTCTTTTGTTCTTGGCTGAATTTCTCTGCCCCTGCGTGGGCTTTTGGGAAGACAGCCCTGGCTAGCCAGTAAACCTCTTGCGATTGCATCAAGTTGTGTTTCTCCTGATTGATTTGGGGTGCGTCTGCAGTTCTCCACGGATCGGTGAGGTCCTTTTCCTTTGGGTTTTACAGTCCTGAGATTTTTATTACCCTGAGATTTTGGATGTTTAAGTTTTGGTGGAGTAAGACTGCCTAATTGTCAGTTAGCTCAGAATTCTGTGTTTTCTTTGGTTATCTTCTATATAGACTTAAAGATGCTTTTCATTAGGCTTAATCATCTCTGTCCAACCTGTATATTTAGCTCTCTGAACAAAAACACAAACAAAACAAAACAAAACAAAACAAAAACATACCTTTTAACCTAAAGCTATAGTTTTCTCGAAGACTCAAAGGCGTGAGTCTGGCTCTTGCTGTCATACAGTCACCTGTTAACTGCTTTCTCTAAAATATGAATTTTAATATGGTAGTGTTAATACATCTCCATTTGTGAGGTGAAATTTAATATAAACTTCAGGGAATTAAAGAAATTGCAACACTTTGATCTACGTGCCATATGTCAAATGACTGCAGATAAGTACATCTGAAGTTTCTGCACCAGTCTGTCCCTAAAAATGGGATTCCCACCCTGGGGCGGGGTTTCCTTACCTTCTCCAATTTCTAGGAAATTTTACCTTCTGCCTCTGGTCTGTATTATCTCAGCAGATTTTTCACTTGGCTGGTAAACTCCATCCAGGGATCACCTGAGGACGACAAATTGCTGAGCTCTGGACCTGCTGAAAGCTGATGTAAGCCAGATCAGCTGATTTAATTGTTTCCTATCCCTTCAGCTGGATCAGCTAATCAGATGCTTCTGATAATGCCTGCTTGCCCAACCTTTGACTAGACATTCAGCCTTCCTCGGTCCTCATGATGCTCTAGTTTCAGTTGAAGTTGTTCTAGAGGAGAACATGTCCTTCCTTGTCCCCTAGTAGGCTGAAATGCTAAGTCAAAAAAGCTCCCTTGGCATAAGAGGCAAAATGGCTACCTACAATGCCAATCAATTGGCATACCAGGAAAGTATGCGCAGACTTATCAACAGGTAGATTCATTCATTAAAATATTTCTACAATATGATAGGGCACCTGGCCTGCTTTACACAGAACAAAGAGATGTTATATGGCTTTTTAAAAATTATTATTTCTGTACAAACCATTCAGGATGACAAGCTTAGAGAAACATTACAAAGGGGACCTGAGATAAAATAAATGACTGGTGTCCCTTCCATTTCTCCTAGATAGTACCTCTGATAATTACTAGCTCCAAAAATTAACAAATGCCCATCATAGGGTTAAAGATTTGACCTGATATGCAACTCCAGCAGGGAAATCTAATGCCCAAAATTAACCTGTAAGCCCCACCTGCCCAGGAATCCAGGTAACTTCCTGGAATGCATGAAAATTGCAGTTCTTGGGGGAAATAACAAAGCCACATGTGAAAGTACGGCCTCCTAAAGGCTTCTAAGCCCTTGCAACACATAGCTCCAAGTCATCCTCGAATGGGGAATTTCAGAGAATGGTCCTGACTAGAGTCTATCTCCTGGTCACTATTTACTATTTAATAAAGTTTGCTTTAAACTTGGCTCAAAACACTAGAGGTGGTTTTTTTTGTTTTGTTTTGTTTTTTGTTTTGTTTTTTGTTTTTTTTTTTTTTTTTTTTTTTTCCTGCTGGATCTCAGGATTAACAGTTCTCTCTTTCTATGTGAGGACCTGAAGTGAACATGTTTTGTTGTTGTTGCTGCTGCTGCTGCTGCTGCTGCTGCTGCTGCTGCTGCTGCTGCTGCTGCTGCCTCTGCTGCTGTTGTTCCTGTTGACTGCCCCAGGCTGCTTTCTAGCATGTGACTTGGAGGTCACAATTTGTGTCAAGTCAGGTCTGGCTAGCCTTCCTCAAGACAAGATTCAAAGAGCTAAAATAAAAGAAGGAGCAGAAAAAGGAGATTTGTTTTTACTGGGAAATAGGACAATGTAATCCAGAAAGCCCCTCAAGTTGTAAGGTTCAATGATTTTCCGATGAATGGTACTCGGAACTCAAATAGTATGTAAAGGCAACGGGTGTTTCATTCTGCAGAAGTCCAGCATGCTGGGGTCTCCAATTACCAAGATAGAGAGATACCCGAAGTGAGCTTGCAGGCCCAATTTAAAGCACAGTAGAGGAATCCTGGGGGTAGTGTGTTTGTCTTACTCTATCTCTAAGGACATTCCATCACCCCGGGTGTGGAGGCTAGCTGGAAACTGTTGCTGACCCATTGTCCTTGCTTCAGGCCAGGTGGTAGGGCAGTTTCTGACTAGTTGCCTGAAGCCTAGGTTTTTAGGCCTAGTTTCCTGCACTGCCAATTTGAAGCCTGTCACGAAATCAGCCTGTCTCTTCAAAGTTTATCTTTGAAGTCTTGAATTAAGATAAAAGTTTAGATGGGGGACCAAGGCTATGCACATTGAAGCAATCTTGGTGAAGTAACAGTTAAGTCACAGTGACTCATCGTTGTCTGGGGTTCAAGTCTCACATCCTGTAAGGAGGTCAGACCCATGGCTGGAATTGTTTTAAATCTCTTTCAGAAAGTCATCTTCCCTCTGTAGCTGGTGCTATTTCCTTCTCCCAGCAGGAGATTCTGCCATCCTTAGGGCCCGTTCTTTTAAGTCTGATAATCAGATTGAGAGATATGAGTGTATCTTTAGAATCCTCGTATCTGCCAGAGCCATTAGAGAAGAGGGACTGGGGGGTGTTTACAAAGATGTTCTCTGGAAAAGCCGTGTGTTCTATGCATGACCCATGTTCTACACATAGACAGCTGTCTATTTATTTTGGAGATGGTGGCACTAAAATATTTAGTGGGTTTCTAGTTAGGAAGACAGAAGCAAAAGAACACAGAACCCATCTTTAACAGGATCGATCAAATAACAGCCTAAGATGATTGAAAAATGGGTCTCAGCATGAATCCCAGGCATGTTGGGGTGGGGACAGATTTGCCTTCATTTGGTGATCTTTAACAACCTCAGTTGTTCCAGACCACACTGAGAATTTTGTCTTTAAGGCTAAGAGGAATTTTAGGACAGATTTATATTTGGGGGGTGGGGTGGGGGGGAGAGAGAGAAAGACAGAGAGAGACAGAGAGAGAGACAGAGACACAGAGAGAGACAGAGACAGAGAAAGACAGAGAGAGGAAGAGAAAGAAAGAGAGAGAGAAAGAGAAGGAGAGAGGAGAGAGGGAGGGGGAAGATCGAGCCAACAACTTACTTTTTTATGTAGACATGACAATTAAAGGAAAAGAAGCTATTCAAGGAAAGCTATAAGTCAAAGATAAAGAAGCAAGGTTTGTGAAAGACATGCACAGGAATTACTTCAGATTTTACTTTTAATTGATATAAACTCTAAATATTGCTCTTAATTAATTCCTTAGTTTAACTGAGAGGTCCACTAAGAAATAAAAACCTTGGGAATAGGAAAGTTTTGGTTTCCAAGAGCGAAGCAGGTTGGGCTTCTCAAAGGAGCTACCAGCAATGGGCTGTTAATCCCTGATGGCTCTGACTGACAAAGGGAGGAGAATAACCTCATAGCTGAGGCAATTCTTGGGACATGTGGCCAGGGGAAATAACCAGGCAGGAACTGAGTTGCTTACTGGAATTTCCTCAAGGTCACACCAAATATACTAAAAATAATATAGAAGCCAGTCAGACGAAACCAACCATGTAACTTCACCTGAACCCACCAATGAAGTTTTAGATCAAGTAAACTTTGCTGAAATTCCCCTAGTTTCCTAGAAAAAGGCTTGCATGCCTTTGTCTGGGGTCAGCATTTTGGTGAAGGGTTGACCCCCGAATGTTGGTAATTTCTGCATAATAAAGGCTCTTTGCCTTTGCATACTATTTGAGTCTGGGGTCTTCCTTCAGCAATTCTTAGACTCTCACATAACATTTAATTTTAACTCACATGTAGTTTTGAGGAGCTTTTTTTTTTTTTAATGATGTCGGGAGCCATAATGGGACAAGCTAATAATGAGCAGATGATCATCCTGAAATGCTTGCCTCGGATTATTATATAATATGCGACGAGTGTGCCCCATTAGCAAGGCTGTGGTGGACGTGATTTTAGGAAAGATTCCTGCTATTAATATGCTTTTCCCATTATTACTATTATTAAACATATACAACTATCACTAAGCAATAGCACACCCCTTTGCAGCTGATCTCTGCAGATCCACGAAGATGTACTATCTTGTAGTGATACTGTACAGACAAATAAATGACTTCTTAAGTCTTAATGATGATCCTATAAGAATTCCTAAAATTATATCAGTGATTATTAAGCTCTTTTATATCGGGACTGCTATTAAGTCCCTCAGGCATAGTCAAACTGCAATGAGAACTCTGCCAGTCTCCTGAGTGTTATCAGTTAATTGCCCCAAGAGAGATTGTAACTGGACCTTCTCCTGCCCAGAGCACATTCCAAGAGGTCATAAAACCATTAGCCTAGGTTACTAGAGGGAATCCACAATTTATTATAGGTACCAGGACAGAAGAGAAAATATTGCCTGGGTTTATCTATATAAAACTTCATTAATTTCTTAAGTTATAGTTTCAAACTTTCTGCGAACCTGTAGAGCTAGACAGGTGATGAATGTCTAGTTAGATAATTACTCCTAATGGGTATTCATGTAAACATTCTGTGTTGTAAACTTCTATTTCAATTTATGACTTGAAATTTGGTGTGAACTTGTGATGAACCTTGTAACCTGTGACCATGTACTCTGAAAGATGTATAAGTTCTGAGGACAAAGAGATGACAGTTCAGTTAGAATAGAGCAGTTAGAAAAGGAAGTTAGAATAGAGCAGTTAGAATAGGAAGTTAGAATAGAGCAGTTAGAATAGGAAGTTAGAATAGAGCAGTTAGAATAGGAAGTTAGAATGAGGCAGTTAGAATGGTGAGTTAGACTAGTCAGTTAGTTAGGACCCCATCGCCCTTTCCTTTCCCCCTGCCTAGAATTTTTCTCCCTTAGAATTTTACTTTGTTAGAATCTTTTCTTCTTCCCCACTCAGGACCTTTCCACGTTTCCCCTCAGATAGCTTTCATAGGATACTTTTTACACTAAATAAACTCTATAGTAACTTTTCTAAAGTGTCTTTTCTTCCTGCAAGTTAGAGCCCAGCAGTTCCTGCTGAGATAGAACAAAGACCACGTTGCCTAATCCTCTGCTGTTAGGCTACAGGTGTTAATCACCCTAGCCTGCAGTCCCATTATCCTCAGAAGTTTTTAGGATAGCACAGGGCTATTTACTTAACACCTTACTGGTCTTAGGGCCAGGATGCTGACTGCAGGTCAGCTACAGTAGCATAGGCGCTGCCTCGAAGAAGAACCGGACGGTGGGAGGAGGAGAAGAAAGAAGAACCAGCTGTGTCTCTCTCTCTCTCTCTCTCCCCTTCTCTCACCCCCAAGCCGGGGGCGAGGGGGTTGGCTCCCGGCATAATGCATTCCCAACTCTATCACTTTTCTTGTTAACAGACATTTACATGATAAATGAAGCAATTGTCTATTATTATTATTATTATTATTATTATTATTATTATTATTATTATTATTATTATTATTGTTGTTGTTGTTATTATTATTTTAAAACTCCATTGCCTAGGACTGTGTTAAATTTCCAAAAAACAAAACAAAACAAAAAAACCCCACCACTTTGACAATAGTTTTCTTTAGAGTTCTTGATTTCCCCAAATCCTTTAAGTAAATAATTATTACTCACAAAACTAGCTGGAGTGTCTGATGGTGGTTTATCTCTAAACTTTACCTCCTGGGTGTGGCTCCCTCCCCCCCCCCTTCTCTCTCTCTGTACACATCCCCCTTTCTCCCAAAATGTTGCTTGTCTATGCTAGCCAGGGAGTAGGTGTTTGGATCACTTTTATTTACTGCTTTAGGGATCAACTTTCTCAACTTGTTCCCTGAGATCTGCTTCTCCTGCTGGTCTTGGGATTTTTCTGCACATTTAAGCAAACAAGAATAGGGTTTAAGACACTGGTATTAGAAGCTGACTCCACCATTTCTGACTTCACTGTTGATTTTGCTATGGGTGAAAAATGACAGAACCTTTATTCTCCTTATTGTTCAGCTTGCAGTTTTGTTTCCAAAGTCTTGGTAATTGTATTTGTATTTCTCAGGTAAAATGAGATTTAAGTTCCTATAGTTCAGACTGTTCTTCAAACCAAGGGACCACAAACACCTCCTGAGAACCAGGTAGACTTGACTTGAAAGAGGAGGCTCTCCCAAACTGGAAGACCACAATGAGGTAAAACAAAACAAAACAAAAAGAAACAAAAACAAAAACCTTGGAACAATGTGTTTACACTAAACTTGAATAGCAAAAGTTAAGCTTTGCTTGCTTACAAAAGTCATGAAAGACCTACATAAGATTCTCCCTGCAGCAGCTGGGGGTGCCTTACTCACTCCTGACCCTTAGGAGTGGAGGTATTGGGACTGATCATTAAAATTCTGACCATGTACATTGCAGACTATAAGAGGGCTTGGGTCTCCCCTCTGACACTACAACAACTGAGTGACCCATCCCTGATAATGATACTGGGTGATCAATATGTGTTCCATTATTGGGAATTGTCTTTGTTGGCCAGTCAATAAGTGTCTCACCCAGAAATGGCTTGTGTTTGCTGGCTTTTCCAAGGAGGCTGTAGTGCACATCCTGGGTTGCTCACCTGATAACAGCACCATAGTATTGGGTCGGCTGGAAACAAGTGCCTTTTCTTCTCTTCAGGATCGTTTTCATCAAACACTCATAAAATTCCCAAACTACAGTCCTGACAAGGTCACAGAGATCCTGCAGAACAACACAGACAGCATCATGCATTTGAGGAGGAGTGTCAGGAGACAAAAGCCAAATAATAATAAATCAAAACATTTCAAAACATGGAAAACCAAAACAAAGCAAAGCAAAGACCAAAATGCCTTTAAAGTTCCAAAAGAAAAAAACTTTAAAAAAGCTAAATAGTCAGAAACCAAACTGCCTTCAGAGATCCAAAAGCAAGGCAACAACACAAAATGTCTAGACTAAAATGTTTTCAAAGCAAACTAGATCCCTTTAAGCCAAATACTTTGAAAGCAGACCCTAAATCTAGCTGTTTAACTGCTAACTGGTATAAACTGTTTAACTTCTTTTATCCAGACAAATCCCATCCATTTTAACTCTTTTTACAGCCTGTTTAACTTTTACCTTCCCTTCCTCATTTTAACCTTTCTTTAAAAATTAAAAAGCTTTTCGGTTTTAAGGCCATGATCTATTTTCTGTTTTTCTTTCTCTTAATGCTGTGACACATAGGTACTTGATTAGTTATTGAAAGAGCAAGCCTCTGTTTTTTCTTATTTTATCATTAGAGAGTAATGGAAGAATGAAAAGCAATTCTTAGTCAGGAACAACAACAGCATTGAAGTTTGTTTTTGCATTTTCACAGAAGCCTATTTGTGAGTTTCTCCATCACAGTATGAAACTGGTTGAGTCTAGGGAAAGGCAAGGCCTGACTTTCACATTTCAAAAATCTTGAGGCCTAGGCAGATCTCCCATTTCCATAAGGCAATGGGAGAAATAAGGTGACAGCAATCTCTTTACTGTCTTTTTATAGCTTGATGTAGATTATTGACACTCTATAAAGGCCTTCCTAAGGTTTTGTCGTTTAAGATCAGGAATTTTATTTACCTATTTTCTTACTTATTTTAAGCCCCTCGGCAGAGTCTTTTGAGCTTGTGGGGGCAGGGGGTGGGGAGTTGTGGGGGGCACTCTTTTGATTTACTTATTAGCTAGGAGCCAGATGGTGACTAAGCCTCAGTTTTAAAATTTTCTTATTTAAGAAATGAGAAAATAAGAAAAATATTTAAGTGATTAAACTTTCCCTTCAAGCTCTTGAATTACCAGCAGGCACTGTGTCCATCTTTGCAGCCAAAGTCATTATACAGTTGGGTTTCTAGCTATGGACGGATGAGCCAACCAGGAGTCTAGGTGGAGGAGCTGTTGGAAACCTATTTGCTGCCATAGCAGCAGGTGGTGGAGCTACTGGATTGTGTGGTGAAGATGGGGTCCTTTTTAGTAGTGTTCCTTGGGTTCTAGCCAGACAGAATCAAGTGGCCAAAAGTAGGACTTGATTACTCTGAGCTTTGGATGGATATTCATGTGATTTTGGTAACATGTGGGCTCTGAACCATGCTATGATGTATGTTCTGGACATCAGGGTTAGGATACTTTTCCTGGATACCCAGACTATTTGCCTATGGGCAGTAGAAAGCTACAGATTGAGTACTGACAGAAGATGTGGGTTCTTAGAGTCATATACAGCTGGCTGTGAAGAGTTGGATGCTGTATGGTGTGCATAGTCAGACATTTTGCCCAGTAGATGGAGAGTCAGAAGCTCTGATTTCTGAACCGTCTGAAGATGTGGGCTTTTGGAGACTTTCATCAGTTGGTTCTGAATGACTAGTTGCTGTGGTCCTTGTTCAGACAGACACTGTGTGCTTTTGACTGTTGGACTCAGAACTGCCAGGTGCTGTAGGTGTTGGACAGAGAAAAACTCTGTCATGTAGATAGTTCAGAGATTTAGTGTCTGCACAGTTTAATACTGTAACCCTTTATATCAGTATAGGATGGGATCTGGAGACCCCTTAGGATGGAATCACGGGCTGTGGACCCGCTGTAGGAAGTCATTTTTTCGGAAGGCCAGAAGCTATGTGCACTGAACATGCAGCAGCTGGGCTCTGAAGTCAGGTGTAGGCATGAGAAAGTGAGAATGGTGTTTTAGTGACAGATTAACAGTCAGACAATGTTAGCTCTGGGCAGGCAATATTGTGACCCCTGTAAAATCAGATTGTGTGGTCTCTGGCCAGTTGGATAATATGGGCTATGGACTTATGGATGCGATGGATTGGGCCTAAACAGCCAGGCAGTTCATTCTGTAGATAGCCAAATGTTGTAGTCTCTGAGTATTGAGTTGTTGTGTGTTCTATACAGCCAGAAGTATATAACATCATAGTTGTATACTGATCTGATATCACCCAGATGATAACAAGAAATATAAAAAATTACCTAGAATTCCTCCTCAAAAGACGGTGCCCTCTGCACCTCCGCCTTATGAGGCGCATCCTCCATCAGGTTACTCGCTTGTACCAGAAAAGGTGAGGAGAAAGATCAGGACTGTATTCCCTGTTTTTGAAACAGAAAATGGAGGGCGAATTCATGTGCCAGTAGATTTCAACCAGCTTAAGGAACTGGCCGAATCTGTTCGCAAGTATGGGACCAATGCTAATTTTACCCTGGTACAGCTTGATAGACTTGCCAATTCAGCATTAACACCAGCCGATTGGCAAATGATTGCAAAAGCCGCCCTCCCTAATATGGGTCAATATATAGAATGGAAAGCACTGTGGTATGAGGCCGCACAAGCACAAGCCCGGGTCAACGCTACTGCCTTGACCCCGGAACAGAGAGATTGGACTTTAGACCTGTTAACAGGTCAAGGGGCTTATACTGCTGATCAAGCTAACTATCATTGGGGAGCCTATACCCAGGTCTCTGCCACAGCCATTAGGGCATGGAAGGCACTTTCCTGAAAAGGGGAAGCGAGTGGACAACTCACAAAGATAATTCAGGGACCCCAAGAGTCCTTTTCAGATTTTGTGGCCAGAATGACAGAGGCAGCTGGGCGTATTTTCGGAGACATAGGTCCAGTCGAGCCCCTAATCCAACAGATAATTTTTGAACAAGCCACTCAGGAGTGCCGAGCAGCCATTGCTCCACGTAAAAACAAGGGCTTACAAGATTGGCTTAGGGTCTGCCGAGAGCTCGGAGGGCCCCTTACTAATGCTGGGCTGGCGGCTGCTATTCTTCAATCACAGAGGCGTCCCCTGATGAGACCCGGTCCAAAGGTCTGCTATAATTGTGGCAAGCCCGGTCATTTTAAAAAGGATTGTACAAATTTGAATAGAAAGGTAGAGACTCCCACTCTTTGTGACAGATGCGGCAAGGGATATCATAAAGCTAGTGCATGCCGTTCAGTAAGAGATATTAGGGGCAGACTCCTCCCCCCGCTGGATAATCAGTCAGACGAGATGCCAAAAAACGGGACATCGGGCCCCCGGTCCCAGGGCCCTCAAAGATATGGGAACCGACTAGTCAGAACCCAGGAAGCCAACAGAAAGAGAAATCAGGAAATAACCCAGGAAGACCCACAAGGGTGGATTTGCGAGCCGCCTCCAACTTCTTACTAATGCCACAAATGAATATTCAGCCAATTCCGGTGGAGCCTATAACACCCTTGCTTCCTGGAATCATGGGCCTTATCCTCGGCCGAGGATCACTCACCCTGCAAGGTTTAATAGTGTACCCCGGGGTAGTGGATGGCCAGCATTCTCCTGAAATACAAGTCTTATGTTCTAGCCCTAGAGGAGTTTTTTCTATTACAAAGGGAGATCGAATAGCCCAGTTGCTATTCCTCCCTGAGGTGGGAAGGGTCAATAGAATGGGAACAGAACAGATGGGCTCCTCAGGTAGTGATCTAGCTTACTTAATGATTCCCTTGAATGAAAGGCCTAAACTGTGTTTAAAAGTAAAAGGAAAAGATTTTGAGGGTATTCTAGATACTGGGGCTGATAAGAGTATCATCTCCTCACACTGGTGGCCCAAAGCATGGCCCACCATTGAGTCATCACATTCGTTACAAGGCCTAGGATATCAGTCTTGCCCCACCATCAGCTCCACAACCTTGACCTGGGAATCCCCCGAAGGACAGCAGGGAAAATTTATACCTTATATTCTTCCTCTTCCCGTTAACCTCTGGGGAAGAGATGTCTTGCAGGGTATGGGTCTCACCCTGTCAAATGAACCTATTCTTAAAAAACCATATTCGGACCAGGCAAGAGACATGATGATTAAGATGGGCTACAGGGAAGGAAAAGGACTGGGAAAGTTGGAACAGGGCAGGGTGGAGCCTATATCCCCTAGTAGAAAACAAGATAGAAAAGGGTTGGGTTTTTCCTAGGGGCCGTTGGGGTAGTACAGCCTATACCGTGGAAAACAGAGGACCCGGTGTGGGTTCCCCAATGGCCTTTATCCTCTGAAAAACTAGAAGCTGTAACAAAATTGGTAAAGGAACAATTAGAGCTCGATCATATTGAGTCTTCTACCTCACCTTGGAATACTCCCATCTTCGTGATTAAAAAGAAGTCGGGAAAATGGAGATTACTCCATGACCTCAGAGCTATTAATGAACAGATGAAATTGTTGGGCCCAGTCCAGAGGGGCCTTCCTGTGCTCTCTGCTCTCCCTTGTGGCTGGAAGCTCCTCATTATAGATATTAAAGATTGCTTTTTCTCCATACCCTTGTGCCCTAAAGATAGGCCTAGATTTGCTTTTACTATTCCTTCCATTAATCATATGGAACCAGACAAGAGGTATCAATGGAAAGTCTTACCCCAGGGCATGGCCAATAGCCCCACCATGTGTCAAATTTTTGTTCAAACAGCCTTGGGACCGCTAAGACAACGATTTCCCACCTTACTTGTCATCCATTATATGGATGACATACTTTTGTCACATAAAGAGTTAAAAATATTACAAGAAGCCTACCCCTGTTTGATACAAACTTTGGCACAATGGGGGTTACAAATAGCAGTGGAGAAGGTTCAGATCTCTGAGGTGGGCACCTTCTTGGGGACTGTTATTTCTCCTACCAATGTAATTCCCCAAAAATTGGAAATCTGTAGAGACCATCTGCACACCCTCAATGATTTTCAGAAATTATTGGGAGATATAAATTGGCTCAGACCTTTTTTGAAAATTTCTTCAGCTGAGTTGAAACCTTTATTTGATGTTTTAGAAGGAGACCCCCATATCTCCTCTCCTAGGGCCCTTACTCCTGCCGCAAGTCAGGCCTTAAAGAAGGTAGAGGATGCCTTGCAAAGAGCTCAGCTGCAGCGCATTGATGAATCACAACCTTTTATCCTGTGTGTTATGAAAACCATTCGGCTGCCAACTGCCGTGTTGTGGCAGAAAGGGCCCTTATTATGGGTTCATCCGAACGCCTCTCCTGCCAAAATTATAGACTGGTATCCCAATGCAATTGCCCAGCTTGCGCTTCGAGGAATAAAGGCAGCCATTACTCATTTTGGACGAGAGCCTAACTCTCTCATTACACCTTATACTGCTGCGCAAGTACAAGTTCTGGTGGCCACCTCTAATGATTGGGCAATCTTGGTTACCTCCTTTTCAGGACAGATTGATAATCATTATCCTAAACATCCTGTTTTACAATTTGCATTGAATCAGGCTATAGTATTTCCACAAATTACAGCTAGGCAACCTCTTAAGGATGGGATTGTTGTATATACAGATGGGTCAAAGACTGGTCTGGGTGCTTATGTAGTAAATAATAAAGTGGTGTCAAAACAGTTCAGTGAAACATCACCTCAACTTGTAGAATGTTTGGTGGTACTGGAGGTCCTTAAAACCTTTCCAGGGCCTCTTAACATTGTGTCAGATTCCTTTTACGTGGTTAACGCAGTTAACCTTCTTGAAGTAGCTGGAATCATAAAGCCCTCTAGCAGAGTTCATGGCACCTTTCAACAAATACAGCTTGCTTTATTGAATAGAAGATCTCCTATGTATATTACTCATATCAGAGCCCATTCAGGACTCCCTGGCCCTATGACTTTGGGAAATGAGCTAGCAGATAAAGCTACCAAGCTCGTGGCTGTTGCGTTATCATCTCAAACAGAAGCAGCAAGGGAGTTCCACAAACATTTTCATGTGACGGCGGAGACCTTGCGTCGCCGTTACTCACTTACCAGAAAAGAAGCCAGGGAGATTGTTATTCAATGCCAAAATTGCTGTGAATTCTTGCCTGCTCCTCATGTGGGAATAAACCCACGTGGCATAAGGCCTTTACAGGTCTGGCAGATGGATGTTACTCATGTCCCTTCCTTTGGAAGGCTTCAATACTTACATGTCTCTATTGATACATGTTCTGGTATCATTGTTGCCACACCTCTAACAGGTGAAAAGGCCTCACATGTGATCCAACAATTTCTGGAAGCATGGAGTGCCTGGGGGAAACCCAAACTCCTCAAAACAGACAATGGACCAGCTTATACCTCTCAAAAATTTCAACAGTTCTGTCACCAAATGGCAGTAACTCACTTGACTGGACTTCCATACAACCCTCAAGGACAAGGCATCGTAGAACGTGCCCATCGCACACTTAAATCATATTTAATAAAACAGAAAGGGGGAGTTGAGGAGGCTCTCCCCCCAGTACCAAGAGTAGCTGTTTCCATGGCACTCTTTACCCTTAATTTTTTGAATCTTGATGCTCAAGGCCACACTGCGGCTGAGCGTCATTGTATAGAGCCTGACAGGCCAAAAGAAATGGTAAAATGGAAAGATGTGCTAACAGGAAAATGGAAAGGCCCGGATCCTATTTTGATAAGATCCAGGGGAGCTGTTTGTGTCTTCCCACAGGAGGACGAGAATCCCTTCTGGGTACCAGAGAGACTGACCCGCAAGATCTTTGAACATGAAAAACCGATGCTGCCAAAGTCTACAGTTGATCATCATGATGAAGATGTTGATAAGCCTGAGGATGGTAACAGGGACACCATGGTGGGGGATTATGACAACCTTCCCAATTCCCATGCCGGTGACCAATAAGTCTTTGGGCTTGGCCTATATCCCTTATGATGATCAGATTCAGAGCGTGCCCACCAATAACAGCTATCGCTTGTTAGGAAGTTTATGTTTTATATTTTACTTTCTCCCCAGATATTAGCACATATTATAATGATACCTTTATGGGATTTAATTTCACATACATGAATCCGAGAAAGGCAGATGTGAATCCGTTTGACCAATGGCTCCTTTGTGGGGTAAACGGAAGTTGCACCGATCTGTCACCCCTTGTTATGCTAGGGAAGGGGGCCACCGCTAAGGGACAATTGTCATTTGACTGGACGGGTACCCTTGGTGGTTCCCTTGGTAAAAGAAAATCGGGGGGTAGCTTTAGTTGGCAATCTGCTAACACCAAGTATACTGAGTTTAAGAGCATCACATTTGGACCTACTCCGGTCTGTGTATGGCCACCTTTTGTTTGGATAGTGAGCAATGATAGTTTTATCTGGAATGAGACCTTGACATGCGCACCTAATACCTGCTTTTTTGTTCTCTGCTGGAATGCTACAATGTTCCCTTTTGCCATGGTTACCCGCTTGCAGAGATTTGTTCTTGTGCCAGTAGAGGCACCCAACACTTTAGCCCATTTTAGAATTAGGAGAGATTTTGGAATTTCTGCCATTATAGTGGGCATTATTGCAGGGGCCGCTGTAATAGGATCGGTTACAGCCTCTGCCCTTGCATTATCCTCCTCGGTGCAGGCGGCAGATTCTATAAACCAACTGTCTGCATCAGTCACTCCAGCATTGGATGTACAAGCCTCTGCCAATTCACAAATCATGGGGGGATTGATGCTAGTGAATCAGAGGATTGACCTGGTTCAAGAGCAAATTGATATTTTATGGCAGTTGGCTCAATTGGGATGTGAACAGAAGATGCCTGGGTTATGTATAACATCCATACCTTATGATAATTATACCCGCACCACTAATTTGTCAAAAGTTTTTTCTCAGTTTTTATTGCAGAATTGGACCCTAGAATTCGAAGAAACGCTTCATAAATTGCGCTTTGCCATAATTGAGGTGAATTTGACCCGCCTTGATTTATTCTTGACCGAGGAATTGTCGTCATGGATCCATTCAGCCATCTCCTTCAAAGAGTGGGTGGGGGTTGGCCTGTTCAGAGCTGCACTCTGCTGTGGGGGTGTGTTACTCCTCTGGTTGGTTTGCAAGCTTAAGGCACAAACGAAAAGAGACAAGGTGGTTGTCACCCAGGCACTCACGGCACTAGAACAAGGTGCCTCCCCTGATATTTGGCTCTCTATGCTTAGGCAATAGATCGCTGGCCACTCAGCTCTTGCACCCCAAGAGGCTGCCCTCACTGCACTGGGTAGAGTGAGTGTGCTTCAGCAGCCCAGGAGAGTTGCATGGCTAAGCACTGCAGCAGAATGGCCCTGCGGTGTTAAATGGGCCTATTCTGGGGAGATATGTCATCTTGCATGAAGGTTGAGTGCCTAAAATAACCTTCCCCCAGGAAAAATGGCACAGAGAGAGTTGTAGGCTATATCAGCCCTTGCACATCGCTGGGCGTTGCCCATTGCACGCGATAGGGTGATCTTGCCTTACTCTAATTTGCTTACTGGGGATTTGACCTCTATCTCTGCTCTCAGCATTGGGTGGTCTATTGCTTGATGATTAAAAGAAAAGGGGGAGATCTGAGGAGCCGCCCTCACATTCACCGTTGCAAGATGGCGCTGACATCCGTTCGACCAACTGACAAATGGTTTGCGCGTGTGCTAGTGCACTGCCTCACCTGTGACACAATACCGGCCAACGGGCTACAGCCAACCATTGGGTGCCACGTCCTAGGCGGGGAGCAGTTTCCTATATAAGGGCTGGGATTTTGCCCCCTCGGGGTCCTCTTCATCTATAAGCTTATGCTCTCCCTCTCAAGACGCATAAAAGCTTTACTGCAGAAGGATCCTGTGTGTGCCGCGTCGTTCCTGCTGGCGGGAGGTTGCGCGGGCCAGTGAAAGAACAGGCTTCTAATGCGTAATAATGAAATATAACAAAATAAAACTTACTAACATAAAGCAAAAACTATAACAGAAAGAAAAGACACGAACAGAAAGAACAAGAATCAGACACCCACTCATACGTACACTCACGAATACCGTAAAAACACTAACCTGAAACCCACAATATATACACAGCGGACCTGGTGGAGACCTATGGAGGCCCTGCGCATCCTGCCTCAGTCTCTGTGAGTTCATATGAGCTTTGCTCAGTTAATTTAGAGAGCCTTGGTTTTTTCTGTCCTCCATCCCCTTTGACTCTTACAATCTTTCTGCTTCCTCTTGCATGAGGTTCCCTGAGCCCTGACAGGAGGATCTGATGGAGACCTCTTTCTCTCTCTCTCTCTCTCTCTCTCTCTCTCTCTCTCTCTCTCTCTCTCTCTCCCTCCCTCCCTCCCTCCCTCCCTCCCTCTCTCCCTTCTCCCTTCCCCCCATAGTCCCCCCTCCCCCCCTTCCCCTCATAGTCCCCCCTCCCCCCCCCCTGTAATACTCTGGTGGTAAGACTCTGTAATTTTTTTTCCCATCTGCTGCAGGAGGAAGTGTTGATGGCTGAACAAAGCCATATAAGTACAGCAAAATATCTTTAGCAGCAATTTTATTGGTCCCTTTTGAATTTTGTTTTTCTATAGATCAGTAGTATTTGCTTTTAGGTCACTGGGCTATTTAGTCTCAAATTCTTGGTCCCCCAAGCAGTGTCAAATATAGGTGTCATGGAGCGGGCCCTAAGTCAAATCAGATATTGACTAGTTACTCCCTCAAATTTGTGACACTGTTACCATAGCATGTCTTGTAGGTAGGATAGCATTATAGATCAAAGGGTTTGTGGTTGGTTTGGTATTTACCTTTTTCTGGCCTCCAGGTACAGACAAGCACTCATGGGTGAGCACAGTCTCAGCTACAGGAGGGACATGATACAGCTCTTTCCAGCACATAACTGAACCACAGATGTGGAAATAGATTGTAAACACTATTCATAAATGCCGAAACATCAAAATATTAAGTTTGCTTAATCATCTAAGAAGGAGGAGTCCAATGTCAGAAGACAGAATGAGACAAGTGAAATGGCTCAGAGAATCATAGGAGCCATCCCTAATCAACCAAATGCTTCAGCAAAATATGAAGGGTAACTTTCCAGCAAAAGGGTAAGGAAGGAATCCCAGGCACATGAATCTAGGACATGGAGCTGTTTACATCAGCTGCAAATGAGCCACCAGAGGCCATGGTTAATTAAGAAAAATTGCTCTAAGTTCCTGGTACGTGTGTGTATATGCACATGTACTCGTCCCTCAGTCCCTTTGTAAGCATCCATGATTCACAGAATGATACCCTGGACTCAAACAGTATGTAAACACAAAGAGTGTTTCATCCTGCAGAAGATAAGGAGAGACCCCTGTGTGCTGGGGGGTCTCTCATTATCAAGTAAATCTGCACACTTGAATTGGTAAATTACCTAGGAAATTCTTAAACTTCAAAGAAACTGGAGTGTCAGTCCATTCATTTAAGGAAGAAAATAAAAGCAACAGGAGATAAGGTTGTATTATTACGGAAGGAGAGTATAATGAAAGCAGGGTAAGAGTCTTCGCTGTATCCTTCATTTTCCCTGTTTGTCTTTCTTTTACACCTCCTCAACCCAGCTTCTCTCCATATGCCATCTTGTCTCTCCTTGCTATGTGTCTGAAAACAACCAAACAGCCCATGTGTGTGTAAGACATTATTGTTGTGTGTCATAACAGAAAAACAACCCACTCTATCGCTGGCTACTCTCCTGGCCTGTGGGTCTCCCCACCCCCATAGCTAACCCCATGTGGGGACCGCCCAACTTCTCACTGTTCCCTTGCTGAGGAACCCACTCGCTCACATTCCCAGTCCTCTAACTCCCTCAACTGGCTGCTGCAATCCCAAATTTCCACGGCTAGCTGGGGGTGCACTCTTCCAAACCCACGCTCTGCTGCTGCGGTTACCTTTCCCTGGAGCTCAGTTGATCCCTGCAAAATGGAAAACGCCAGACTCTTAATTAGAATCAACAGATAAGACAATCGCTGGACGAGGAATCTATCATCCTAAATTCACCAACTATTCTACGTTAGAAATCTTCCAGTGGCAGATCCTGGTGGATTCTGCCACCAGAACTATCACTCCCCGGCCTACAACTTATCAGCCTTGCTCCCACCGTCCAAAAGAAACCACCCTCCTCCTGCCTTCTCTCTTTCCCCTCTAGCACTGGAAGGCCCACCCTCCACCTTGCCCACTGATTGGCTTCTTGCCTTCGTTCTCATTTAAATCAGTTGGGGAGAAATCCCACAACAAATTATACACTTTATAAACAGCAGAAAGGAAAACTATGCATGATTCATTGTGTCTAATCATGACAGTTATAACAGGATGCTTAAACAGATAAAGAATAAAGGGGGCTTCTGCTCAAAGTCTCTCAGTTATTACTCCAGCATGATAGTTTTAATGGGGCCCCACAGCTAAGTTCTTTTAGACGATGTAAACATGAATTTAATGGTGATTGGGATACAAACCAAACAAAACTAAAACTCTATATGCTAAGTAAGTCATAAAGACTGGGTTATGTTTTTTTTTTTTTTTTTTTTTTTTTACAAGGTTCGCCTGAGAGCTTGCAAGCCTAATGGTTTTGCAGCTTGAACACAGGTAATATTAACTTTCTTCATCACACTGTGTGTAGAAAAGGATTCAGTCTTCTCTCGATAAGGTAATGTGGCACAATGCCTTCATACATTCTGTCTTCAGAAGTCTAGTGAGGCCTGCTTAAAACACAGCTGGACTTGTTAAATGTTGTTATTCCTTCAAAAGGGAGGAGATACGCAAGGTCATTGGGTCTCATCAATCCTCCCAACTGGTTGTATGTGATTAGGCCCTAATTATATGAGGCCACAGGTCTTCTGGGTATACAGGCTAGAAACTAAAAATAGGGAGGAACTATCCAAAAAGCCTTGAGAAATAGCTAGATATACTTTGGGTTTTTTTTTTTTTTTTTTTTTTTTTTTTTTTTTTTTTTTTTTTGGTTTTTCAAAACAGAAACTCTGTTAGCCTTGGCTGTCCTGGAACTCACTCTGTAGACCAGGCTGGCCTCGAACTCAGAAATCCGCCTGCCTCTACCTCCCAAGTTCGCAAGTCCTGGGATTAAAGGCATGTGCCACCACTGTCTGGCGCTAGATATATTTTGTAAAGACCCCAAATACTACTCTGCCTACTACTTTATGTCCTCATGGTATTTAAAATGTTTTATCCAATATGTATGATATATATGTATATGTATATATATATATATGTATATATTCTATATGTATGTGTATATATATATATAAACACATTAAAATCACACAAATCACACACACAGAGAAGAGAAAGAGGAGAGAGAGAGAGAGAGAGAGAGAGAGAGAGAGAGAGGAGAGAGAGAGAGAGAGACAGAGAGAGAAATATATATTTCAGGCTAATCTTAGGCTTTCCTTCCCTCCTTTACCTCCCAAAGTGCCGAGATAAACACTGCTGTGTGCACCAGTTGAGTCTAGCTAGCTCTTATTGTTAAACCTTAGTCAGGGGCTCAAAATCCATAACTAGCTTTTGTTATACGGTTATATTGCACAGATTTGCTTTTTAAAAATCATTCGTTTGATCTGAGCCATTTCAGTTGAAAAATCTAAAGAATAGTTGTTTGCTTCTGTTGGATTGGTTTTATAGTGTGTTTGCTTTTTGACTCTGTGTGTTTTTTTTGCTCTGCAAGTACATGACATACTTTGGGGTCTTGTCACATGCTGTCACTGGTATAATCACAAGCCTAAGTTCATTTATTCCTTGTCATCTGGAAAAGGCAAACACTCCAGGGCATTTGTTGGAGAAAGAAAAAGTCTTATTTAGAAGACTAACAAGGCAGAGACAGAAGATATTGCTAACAAAGACTGTGGTTTGTTTGTTTGTTTGTTTGTTTTTTGTTTTTTTTCTAGTATGAGGGGGGCTTTTAAAAACCTTTAGTCAAGTCTGTTTGTGTGGGTGGGGCATATGATGTCAGTGCTAGCATAGGCCAGCAGAGAGTGTTGGGTCCTCTGGAGCTGGAGTTACTACAGGCAATTGTATACTAAGCTCCTGTGTCAGAACACCAAGCACTCTTAACCACCAAACCAGTATCTCTCAAGTCCCTGGGTCATAGTGTTAACCCATTAGGTACTTTTTTCAGAGTCACCAGTTGCACCAAAGCTAGTGGAAAACTTGCCATTTATATTGGAACTTCTAGACTACACCCTTCCTTCCAAGGCTCAGAGATCCATTGTGGAAGGGTAGGGGTGGAGCACAAAGAATATGAGAGCCAGACGATGTGGATGGCTACAAGTCAACAGTATTCCTGCTGATACAGTAGGGCAGCTGCATATATGAACTCACAGAGGTTCTGACATCATGCACCAGACTATTGCAATAGTTACTAGCACATATGAAATATCTGAAGCCACACAAAATTTCAATGTCTTAGTTACCCTTGTATTGTCACGAAGTACCCCATGACCAAGGTAACACAAGACTAGAGAGGTTTTTTTTGGGGGGAGGGGCTTACAGTTCCATAGGTTTAGAGTCCTTCACCATGATGGTGTGGAGCATGGCAGGAGGCAGGTAAGCAGGCAGGAAGGCAGCTTCTTCCTGCCCGGAATCTTCAACTTCTGTCTGTCTGTAGCCCAGGACTTCCAAGTGTCAGCATCTTCAGTGCCCAAACCTGCAGACAGCACAGTTTGTTCTGGTTCAAAATACACACTCTCTGATGATCAGAGTCCATTGTGCCTGTTTCTCCAAATGCCATGTATCTGACACTCTAGTTCTCAGAGCCCTTTGAGCATCCAGAAGCCACGATGTGCAGTGATGGGGATGGTATAGAGACTACATTAAACACCCATCTAAGGGCTCACAGCATCAAGTCTCAATCTGAGACAGTGACACAGTGTCCAGAGGCTACAGGACCCCCACTGCTTACAGTATATAACATCTCTCTTTCCAGGCCATTTAGTAGTCCATAGCTCATAGCTCCTTGGTGTCCATATTCCATAATGGCCACATGTCCAGCTAGTCTAGATAGCATCCACCTATTGAGAACGCACAACTTTCAACTGTCCTTAGTGAATAGCTTTCACTTGACTAGAGCCCACATCGTCTGATGGTCAGGGATTAAAACGTTTCAACACAAGCCACACCTTTAGACACCCAGTACGTAAGCACCCACCTGTTCAGATCCTTCAGTTTACAACTATGCAGAGGCCAACTCTTCCAAATGATCAGAGCCCTAGTTCCAAACTATCAAGGACCAACAATCAGACTGTTGTTCAGAAAACATAACTTCAACCTTTAAAGCCAGAGCACAAACTGTCACGATTTCAGAGACCATTTACTTGCTTTTTCAGAAGCCATATAGCATGTAACCATGCCAAATCCACATCCTTGTCCTGATTTTCAAAGCCCATATCCATCATTATCCAGAGGCACATTGTCTCAAATACCAAGCCTGAAAATTTCAAAAGTCCATAACACACAAAATTGAGCTGAAAGCATTTAACTGTCCAGAGCCAAGTGTAGTGACAGTACCTGGCTGCCAAAAAAAAAAAAAAAAATTTTATACATAGAGAGCTGTTCAGAACAAACAAAAGCTAACTGCCCAGCACCACATCATCTGCATACAAACTCCAGCTGTCCAGTGCATACAGCTGCCAGTTGTGCAACCACCACAGCATCCAAAGTCTCACTACAGAAAGATTAGAGCTTCAGACAGTCGTAAAGTTCATATCACCCTTGTAATACTCCACACAATTGACTATTAAGAGTTCACACTGTACTGGGCAGTGGTGGCACACGCCTTTAATCCCATCACTTGGGAGGCAGAGGCAGGCGGATTTCTGAGTTCAAGGCCGGCCTGGTCTACAGAGTGAGTTCCCGGACAGCCAGGGCTACACAGAGAAACCCTGTCTTGAAACCCCCCCCCCCAAAAAAGAGTTCATTCACACTGTACCCCCAACCCCACACACTCAGAGGAGAAGGAAACGGGGAAGGGGGGAAGATTGGGGGAAGTGTTGATCTGCAGAAGGGCAGTGATGTAAAATGAATAAAAAGTAAATTTAAACAAAGTTCACATCCATGTCTAGCCATGCAGAGGACCCAGATATAGAGTTTCTGGTACCCACAGCTTTAGACTTCCCAGTGCCTATAGTGCCTATAGTGCCGAGTGCTCATAGCTTCTGACTGTGTAACACAGTGGATTCAAACTTCCCAGACATGACAGAAAATGAGTGGACAGAGCCCACAGAGTCTGTCACTTCTAAATCCTCTACTAGTAACTGTCTTAGTTTATAATTTCCACCTCTCACAGATGTCATTGTTGAGAGACCACAGCATTTGACTGCCCATAGCACATCGCTTCCAACTATACAGACCACCTCACTCTCCTACTATGCCAGGCCAACAGCTTCTTTCTTTACAGACAGCCTGTGTGGTTTTAGGTCCCAGAGTATGTGACTGCCCACTGTCCACGGGTTCTAGCTTCCGGGAACATGCATCTTCAATGGTTCAGCATGGGCAATGATTTCTGGAAGTAGACTACTCACAGCCTTTGGCCATCTATAGTTAATATATGCTCACAGCCTACTGTCCAAGTTTTCAGAGCCCAAGAGTCTGACTTCCCACAGCCCAAATGTTACAACTGTCTTCTGTAAACCATACCTTCAGATAGCCAGGAAAACAAAGTGACTGAATGATCTCCATTTCTCCCAGCTTCCAAATGTCACACATCATCTCATGGTCAGAGGCAATCTGGGCTGACTGCCCACAAGCCTACAGCTTAGGACTTTGCAGGGATAAAAAGCGGTCATTGTCCAGATCTCTCAATGACTAACAACCACAAATTTTTAATTGCTCAGAACCAATAGTAACTGATCTTCCTGATCTTCCTGATCTTCCTGAAGAGTTGAGTAACATTCCACCCCGCAGAGAAGCAAACAGATAAAACAACTCAATTCCAACCTGCAGGGAAGCTCCTGCAGAGAGCTAAGCAGAGAGATAAAACAATTCAAAATAGCCAGGCAAGCACCTGGAACAGAGTAGATTCAGTAGGCCCCTCTTCCTGGTGCAAAGAAGCTGAGACTCAAAGAAAACTCTTGAGACAAGACCAGCTGCCCAGAAGAAGCAAAACCGAGCTCAGCCACCTGGAAGAGGTTTAGACCAGCAGAGTCACTTGATAGGGATGCTCTCTAACCTGTAGACTGTGCAGAATGCTCTATGTTTCCAGCTTGGTGAGCTGTCACACACACTGGGGGTGGGCGTGAATGGCAGCTGTCTTTGGTCATTTCTGCTCCTATAAGTAGCCCCAATAAAACTCACTGGTTCACCAAGTTGGACTCTCATGGTAGCTGTACTTTTGTCTGTCATGAGCTCCCTACCTGGGGTGAGCAAACCTGTGTGTTGCATGTCCCCAGAAGACGTCTTGTCACACAATAAGAGCACAGGCAAGAGACAGCCCTTTGAAACCAGGAGACCTCACAGAGAATGGACTATCAAAGCCCTCAGCTTCTGGATGATTCTTGTCCTCAATATGTGCCTGTCTAGAGTCCACAAAATCTGGCAAAGAAGTGTTCACAGAACACTTTTTTTTTTTTTTTTTTTTTTTTTGTCCAGTTCCCACAACATTGCTCAGAAACCCATTGAAGCTGACTGTGCAAGGTACACATTTTCTGGCTCCCGAGAAGTCTCAGCACCCTGACATGTAGTGCCTACAGCATCCAACTCTATGTAACGAGGATCGCCCAAGCATCCAGAAGCCACAATGCATGGCTTTGCATGGTGCACAGATCAGTATACAACTATGATGTTATATACTTCTGGCTGTATAGAACACACAACAACTCAATACTCAGAGACTACAACATTTGGCTATCTACAGAATGAACTGCCTGGCTGTTTAGGCCCAATCCATCGCATCCATAAGTCCATAGCCCATATTATCCAACTGGCCAGAGACCACACAATCTGATTTTACAGGGGTCACAATATTGCCTGCCCAGAGCTAACATTGTCTGACTGTTAATCTGTCACTAAAACACCATTCTCACTTTCTCATGCCTACACCTGACTTCAGAGCCCAGCTGCTGCATGTTCAGTGCACATAGCTTCTGGCCTTCCGAAAAAATGACTTCCTACAGCGGGTCCACAGCCCGTGATTCCATCCTAAGGGGTCTCCAGATCCCATCCTATACTGATATAAAGAGTTACAGTATTAAACTGTGCAGACACTAAATCTCTGAACTATCTACATGACAGAGTTTTTCTCTGTCCAACACCTACAGCACCTGGCAGTTCTGAGTCCAACAGTCAAAAGCACACAGTGTCTGTCTGAACAAGGACCACAGCAACTAGTCATTCAGAACCAACTGATGAAAGTCTCCAAAAGCCCACATCTTCAGACGGTTCAGAAATCAGAGCTTCTGACTCTCCATCTACTGGGCAAAATGTCTGACTATGCACACCATACAGCATCCAACTCTTCACAGCCAGCTGTATATGACTCTAAGAACCCACATCTTCTGTCAGTACTCAATCTGTAGCTTTCTACTGCCCATAGGCAAATAGTCTGGGTATCCAGGAAAAGTATCCTAACCCTGATGTCCAGAACATACATCATAGCATGGTTCAGAGCCCACATGTTACCAAAATCACATGAATATCCATCCAAAGCTCAGAGTAATCAAGTCCTACTTTTGGCCACTTGATTCTGTCTGGCTAGAACCCAAGGAACACTACTAAAAAGGACCCCATCTTCACCACACAATTCAGTAGCTCCACCACCTGCTGCTATGGCAGCAAATAGGTTTCCAACAGCTCCTCCACCTAGACTCCTGGTTGGCTCATCCGTCCATAGCTAGAAACGCTACTGTATAATGACTTTGGCTGCAAAGATGGACACAGTGCCTGCTGGTAATTCAAGAGCTTGAAGGGAAAGTTTAATCACTTAAATATTTTTCTTATTTTCTCATTTCTTAAATAAGAAAATTTTAAAACTGAGGCTTAGTCACCATCTGGCTCCTAGCTAATAAGTAAATCAAAAGAGTGCCCCCCACAACTCCCCACCCCCTGCCCCAACAAGACTCTGCCGAGGGGCTTAAAATAAGTAAGAAAATAGGTAAATAAAATTCCTGATCTTAAACAACAAAACCTTAGGAAGGCCTTTATAGAGTGTCAATAATCTACATCAAGCTATAAAAAGACAGTAAAGAGATTGCTGTCACCTTATTTCTCCCATTGCCTTATGGAAATGGGAGATCTGCCTAGGCCTCAAGATTTTTGAAATGTGAAAGTCAGGCCTTGCCTTTCCCTAGACTCAACCAGTTTCATACTGTGATGGAGAAACTCACAAATAGGCTTCTGTGAAAATGCAAAAACAAACTTCAATGCTGTTGTTGTTCCTGACTAAGAATTGCTTTTCATTCTTCCATTACTCTCTAATGATAAAATAAGAAAAAACAGAGGCTTGCTCTTTCAATAACTAATCAAGTACCTATGTGTCACAGCATTAAGAGAAAGAAAAACAGAAAATAGATCATGGCCTTAAAACCGAAAAGCTTTTTAATTTTTAAAGAAAGGTTAAAATGAGGAAGGGAAGGTAAAAGTTAAACAGGCTGTAAAAAGAGTTAAAATGGATGGGATTTGTCTGGATAAAAGAAGTTAAACAGTTTATACCAGTTAGCAGTTAAACAGCTAGATTTAGGGTCTGCTTTCAAAGTATTTGGCTTAAAGGGATCTAGTTTGCTTTGAAAACATTTTAGTCTAGACATTTTGGGTTGTTGCCTTGCTTTTGGATCTCTGAAGGCAGTTTGGTTTCTGACTATTTAGCTTTTTTAAAGTTTTTTTCTTTTGGAACTTTAAAGGCATTTTGGTCTTTGCTTTGCTTTGTTTTGGTTTTCCATGTTTTGAAATGTTTTGATTCATTATTATTTGGCTTTTGTCTCCTGACACTCCTCCTCAAATGCATGATGCTGTCTGTGTTGTTCTGCAGGATCTCTGTGACCTTGTCAGGACTGTAGTTTGGGAATTTTATGAGTGTTTGATGAAAACGATCCTGAAGAGAAGAAAAGGCACTTGTTTCCAGCCGACCCAATACTATGGTGCTGTTATCAGGTGAGCAACCCAGGATGTGCACTACAGCCTCCTTGGAAAAGCCAGCAAACACAAGCCATTTCTGGGTGAGACACTTATTGACTGGCCAACAAAGACAATTCCCAATAATGGAACACATATTGATCACCCAGTATCATTATCAGGGATGGGTCACTCAGTTGTTGTAGTGTCAGAGGGGAGACCCAAGCCCTCTTATAGTCTGCAATGTACATGGTCAGAATTTTAATGATCAGTCCCAATACCTCCACTCCTAAGGGTCAGGAGTGAGTAAGGCACCCCCAGCTGCTGCAGGGAGAATCTTATGTAGGTCTTTCATGACTTTTGTAAGCAAGCAAAGCTTAACTTTTGCTATTCAAGTTTAGTGTAAACACATTGTTCCAAGGTTTTTGTTTTTGTTTCTTTTTGTTTTGTTTTGTTTTACCTCATTGTGGTCTTCCAGTTTGGGAGAGCCTCCTCTTTCAAGTCAAGTCTACCTGGTTCTCAGGAGGTGTTTGTGGTCCCTTGGTTTGAAGAACAGTCTGAACTATAGGAACTTAAATCTCATTTTACCTGAGAAATACAAATACAATTACCAAGACTTTGGAAACAAAACTGCAAGCTGAACAATAAGGAGAATAAAGGTTCTGTCATTTTTCACCCATAGCAAAATCAACAGTGAAGTCAGAAATGGTGGAGTCAGCTTCTAATACCAGTGTCTTAAACCCTATTCTTGTTTGCTTAAATGTGCAGAAAAATCCCAAGACCAGCAGGAGAAGCAGATCTCAGGGAACAAGTTGAGAAAGTTGATCCCTAAAGCAGTAAATAAAAGTGATCCAAACACCTACTCCCTGGCTAGCATAGACAAGCAACA
The DNA here is from genome assembly GCF_011762505.2 of Arvicanthis niloticus. Lineage (NCBI taxonomy): Eukaryota > Metazoa > Chordata > Mammalia > Rodentia > Muridae > Arvicanthis > Arvicanthis niloticus. The sequence continues at coordinate 2,088,513 of NW_023045021.1, forward strand.
TTTTGGGAGAAAGGGGGATGTGTACAGAGAGAGAGAAGGGGGGGGGGGGGAGGGAGCCACACCCAGGAGGTAAAGTTTAGAGATAAACCACCATCAGACACTCCAGCTAGTTTTGTGAGTAATAATTATTTACTTAAAGGATTTGGGGAAATCAAGAACTCTAAAGAAAACTATTGTCAAAGTGGTGGGGTTTTTTTGTTTTGTTTTGTTTTTTGGAAATTTAACACAGTCCTAGGCAATGGAGTTTTAAAATAATAATAACAACAACAACAATAATAATAATAATAATAATAATAATAATAATAATAATAGACAATTGCTTCATTTATCATGTAAATGTCTGTTAACAAGAAAAGTGATAGAGTTGGGAATGCATTATGCCGGGAGCCAACCCCCTCGCCCCCGGCTTGGGGGTGAGAGAAGGGGAGAGAGAGAGAGAGAGAGACACAGCTGGTTCTTCTTTCTTCTCCTCCTCCCACCGTCCGGTTCTTCTTCGAGGCAGCGCCTATGCTACTGTAGCTGACCTGCAGTCAGCATCCTGGCCCTAAGACCAGTAAGGTGTTAAGTAAATAGCCCTGTGCTATCCTAAAAACTTCTGAGGATAATGGGACTGCAGGCTAGGGTGATTAACACCTGTAGCCTAACAGCAGAGGATTAGGCAACGTGGTCTTTGTTCTATCTCAGCAGGAACTGCTGGGCTCTAACTTGCAGGAAGAAAAGACACTTTAGAAAAGTTACTATAGAGTTTATTTAGTGTAAAAAGTATCCTATGAAAGCTATCTGAGGGGAAACGTGGAAAGGTCCTGAGTGGGGAAGAAGAAAAGATTCTAACAAAGTAAAATTCTAAGGGAGAAAAATTCTAGGCAGGGGGAAAGGAAAGGGCGATGGGGTCCTAACTAACTGACTAGTCTAACTCACCATTCTAACTGCCTCATTCTAACTTCCTATTCTAACTGCTCTATTCTAACTTCCTATTCTAACTGCTCTATTCTAACTTCCTATTCTAACTGCTCTATTCTAACTTCCTTTTCTAACTGCTCTATTCTAACTGAACTGTCATCTCTTTGTCCTCAGAACTTATACATCTTTCAGAGTACATGGTCACAGGTTACAAGGTTCATCACAAGTTCACACCAAATTTCAAGTCATAAATTGAAATAGAAGTTTACAACACAGAATGTTTACATGAATACCCATTAGGAGTAATTATCTAACTAGACATTCATCACCTGTCTAGCTCTACAGGTTCGCAGAAAGTTTGAAACTATAACTTAAGAAATTAATGAAGTTTTATATAGATAAACCCAGGCAATATTTTCTCTTCTGTCCTGGTACCTATAATAAATTGTGGATTCCCTCTAGTAACCTAGGCTAATGGTTTTATGACCTCTTGGAATGTGCTCTGGGCAGGAGAAGGTCCAGTTACAATCTCTCTTGGGGCAATTAACTGATAACACTCAGGAGACTGGCAGAGTTCTCATTGCAGTTTGACTATGCCTGAGGGACTTAATAGCAGTCCCGATATAAAAGAGCTTAATAATCACTGATATAATTTTAGGAATTCTTATAGGATCATCATTAAGACTTAAGAAGTCATTTATTTGTCTGTACAGTATCACTACAAGATAGTACATCTTCGTGGATCTGCAGAGATCAGCTGCAAAGGGGTGTGCTATTGCTTAGTGATAGTTGTATATGTTTAATAATAGTAATAATGGGAAAAGCATATTAATAGCAGGAATCTTTCCTAAAATCACGTCCACCACAGCCTTGCTAATGGGGCACACTCGTCGCATATTATATAATAATCCGAGGCAAGCATTTCAGGATGATCATCTGCTCATTATTAGCTTGTCCCATTATGGCTCCCGACATCATTAAAAAAAAAAAAAGCTCCTCAAAACTACATGTGAGTTAAAATTAAATGTTATGTGAGAGTCTAAGAATTGCTGAAGGAAGACCCCAGACTCAAATAGTATGCAAAGGCAAAGAGCCTTTATTATGCAGAAATTACCAACATTCGGGGGTCAACCCTTCACCAAAATGCTGACCCCAGACAAAGGCATGCAAGCCTTTTTCTAGGAAACTAGGGGAATTTCAGCAAAGTTTACTTGATCTAAAACTTCATTGGTGGGTTCAGGTGAAGTTACATGGTTGGTTTCGTCTGACTGGCTTCTATATTATTTTTAGTATATTTGGTGTGACCTTGAGGAAATTCCAGTAAGCAACTCAGTTCCTGCCTGGTTATTTCCCCTGGCCACATGTCCCAAGAATTGCCTCAGCTATGAGGTTATTCTCCTCCCTTTGTCAGTCAGAGCCATCAGGGATTAACAGCCCATTGCTGGTAGCTCCTTTGAGAAGCCCAACCTGCTTCGCTCTCGGAAACCAAAACTTTCCTATTCCCAAGGTTTTTATTTCTTAGTGGACCTCTCAGTTAAACTAAGGAATTAATTAAGAGCAATATTTAGAGTTTATATCAATTAAAAGTAAAATCTGAAGTAATTCCTGTGCATGTCTTTCACAAACCTTGCTTCTTTATCTTTGACTTATAGCTTTCCTTGAATAGCTTCTTTTCCTTTAATTGTCATGTCTACATAAAAAAGTAAGTTGTTGGCTCGATCTTCCCCCTCCCTCTCTCCTCTCTCCTTCTCTTTCTCTCTCTCTTTCTTTCTCTTCCTCTCTCTGTCTTTCTCTGTCTCTGTCTCTCTCTGTGTCTCTGTCTCTCTCTCTGTCTCTCTCTGTCTTTCTCTCTCTCTCCCCCCACCCCACCCCCCAAATATAAATCTGTCCTAAAATTCCTCTTAGCCTTAAAGACAAAATTCTCAGTGTGGTCTGGAACAACTGAGGTTGTTAAAGATCACCAAATGAAGGCAAATCTGTCCCCACCCCAACATGCCTGGGATTCATGCTGAGACCCATTTTTCAATCATCTTAGGCTGTTATTTGATCGATCCTGTTAAAGATGGGTTCTGTGTTCTTTTGCTTCTGTCTTCCTAACTAGAAACCCACTAAATATTTTAGTGCCACCATCTCCAAAATAAATAGACAGCTGTCTATGTGTAGAACATGGGTCATGCATAGAACACACGGCTTTTCCAGAGAACATCTTTGTAAACACCCCCCAGTCCCTCTTCTCTAATGGCTCTGGCAGATACGAGGATTCTAAAGATACACTCATATCTCTCAATCTGATTATCAGACTTAAAAGAACGGGCCCTAAGGATGGCAGAATCTCCTGCTGGGAGAAGGAAATAGCACCAGCTACAGAGGGAAGATGACTTTCTGAAAGAGATTTAAAACAATTCCAGCCATGGGTCTGACCTCCTTACAGGATGTGAGACTTGAACCCCAGACAACGATGAGTCACTGTGACTTAACTGTTACTTCACCAAGATTGCTTCAATGTGCATAGCCTTGGTCCCCCATCTAAACTTTTATCTTAATTCAAGACTTCAAAGATAAACTTTGAAGAGACAGGCTGATTTCGTGACAGGCTTCAAATTGGCAGTGCAGGAAACTAGGCCTAAAAACCTAGGCTTCAGGCAACTAGTCAGAAACTGCCCTACCACCTGGCCTGAAGCAAGGACAATGGGTCAGCAACAGTTTCCAGCTAGCCTCCACACCCGGGGTGATGGAATGTCCTTAGAGATAGAGTAAGACAAACACACTACCCCCAGGATTCCTCTACTGTGCTTTAAATTGGGCCTGCAAGCTCACTTCGGGTATCTCTCTATCTTGGTAATTGGAGACCCCAGCATGCTGGACTTCTGCAGAATGAAACACCCGTTGCCTTTACATACTATTTGAGTTCCGAGTACCATTCATCGGAAAATCATTGAACCTTACAACTTGAGGGGCTTTCTGGATTACATTGTCCTATTTCCCAGTAAAAACAAATCTCCTTTTTCTGCTCCTTCTTTTATTTTAGCTCTTTGAATCTTGTCTTGAGGAAGGCTAGCCAGACCTGACTTGACACAAATTGTGACCTCCAAGTCACATGCTAGAAAGCAGCCTGGGGCAGTCAACAGGAACAACAGCAGCAGAGGCAGCAGCAGCAGCAGCAGCAGCAGCAGCAGCAGCAGCAGCAGCAGCAGCAGCAGCAGCAACAACAACAAAACATGTTCACTTCAGGTCCTCACATAGAAAGAGAGAACTGTTAATCCTGAGATCCAGCAGGAAAAAAAAAAAAAACAAAAAAACAAAAAACAAAACAAAAAACAAAACAAAACAAAAAAAACCACCTCTAGTGTTTTGAGCCAAGTTTAAAGCAAACTTTATTAAATAGTAAATAGTGACCAGGAGATAGACTCTAGTCAGGACCATTCTCTGAAATTCCCCATTCGAGGATGACTTGGAGCTATGTGTTGCAAGGGCTTAGAAGCCTTTAGGAGGCCGTACTTTCACATGTGGCTTTGTTATTTCCCCCAAGAACTGCAATTTTCATGCATTCCAGGAAGTTACCTGGATTCCTGGGCAGGTGGGGCTTACAGGTTAATTTTGGGCATTAGATTTCCCTGCTGGAGTTGCATATCAGGTCAAATCTTTAACCCTATGATGGGCATTTGTTAATTTTTGGAGCTAGTAATTATCAGAGGTACTATCTAGGAGAAATGGAAGGGACACCAGTCATTTATTTTATCTCAGGTCCCCTTTGTAATGTTTCTCTAAGCTTGTCATCCTGAATGGTTTGTACAGAAATAATAATTTTTAAAAAGCCATATAACATCTCTTTGTTCTGTGTAAAGCAGGCCAGGTGCCCTATCATATTGTAGAAATATTTTAATGAATGAATCTACCTGTTGATAAGTCTGCGCATACTTTCCTGGTATGCCAATTGATTGGCATTGTAGGTAGCCATTTTGCCTCTTATGCCAAGGGAGCTTTTTTGACTTAGCATTTCAGCCTACTAGGGGACAAGGAAGGACATGTTCTCCTCTAGAACAACTTCAACTGAAACTAGAGCATCATGAGGACCGAGGAAGGCTGAATGTCTAGTCAAAGGTTGGGCAAGCAGGCATTATCAGAAGCATCTGATTAGCTGATCCAGCTGAAGGGATAGGAAACAATTAAATCAGCTGATCTGGCTTACATCAGCTTTCAGCAGGTCCAGAGCTCAGCAATTTGTCGTCCTCAGGTGATCCCTGGATGGAGTTTACCAGCCAAGTGAAAAATCTGCTGAGATAATACAGACCAGAGGCAGAAGGTAAAATTTCCTAGAAATTGGAGAAGGTAAGGAAACCCCGCCCCCAGGGTGGGAATCCCATTTTTAGGGACAGACTGGTGCAGAAACTTCAGATGTACTTATCTGCAGTCATTTGACATATGGCACGTAGATCAAAGTGTTGCAATTTCTTTAATTCCCTGAAGTTTATATTAAATTTCACCTCACAAATGGAGATGTATTAACACTACCATATTAAAATTCATATTTTAGAGAAAGCAGTTAACAGGTGACTGTATGACAGCAAGAGCCAGACTCACGCCTTTGAGTCTTCGAGAAAACTATAGCTTTAGGTTAAAAGGTATGTTTTTGTTTTGTTTTGTTTTGTTTTGTTTGTGTTTTTGTTCAGAGAGCTAAATATACAGGTTGGACAGAGATGATTAAGCCTAATGAAAAGCATCTTTAAGTCTATATAGAAGATAACCAAAGAAAACACAGAATTCTGAGCTAACTGACAATTAGGCAGTCTTACTCCACCAAAACTTAAACATCCAAAATCTCAGGGTAATAAAAATCTCAGGACTGTAAAACCCAAAGGAAAAGGACCTCACCGATCCGTGGAGAACTGCAGACGCACCCCAAATCAATCAGGAGAAACACAACTTGATGCAATCGCAAGAGGTTTACTGGCTAGCCAGGGCTGTCTTCCCAAAAGCCCACGCAGGGGCAGAGAAATTCAGCCAAGAACAAAAGAAGTTTACAGCTTTTAAGGGGGCATCTACAAACCAGGTGGGGGTGGAGTTAGGGAAGGGGGAAGGCTGAGAGTGGAGTTAGGGAAGGGGGAAGGAGGGGGAACAGGTCACTAGGTCATCGATACATTTGATCTCAAATTCCTAAGATGGATGGTGTGTCACTTTATAATTGGCTATTTCGAAGTAGTTTCACACTATATATCATGAGCTCCAGTTCAAGGGGGTCAGGCTTATCTCAAACTTTTAGCATCCTGGCACCAACTGTCTCAGGGCTGTTAGTTCAAAGCCCGGCCAGGCTAATCTCGGGCCCATAGCATCCTGACACCATGAATCTTAAGGTTTGTTTAGTTAGGGCCATCTGTTCAAATGGTCAGCTAATTTCCTGGGACTGAGGCAACACAGTGTTTGACTTACAGGTTTTTATGTCTTTGCTTTTAAGAGTAGGGTTCAGGGGATCAACTTATGATTTTTCTATCTTTCAGGACAACAATAACAATAGCATACGAGGGGAAAGAAATCTGAGAAAAAATATATATATCTTAAATTGATATATCTTAAATAAGGTGTGTGGGTGTGTCGCACACACACACACACACACACACACACCACACACACATAATTGTTTTGAGACCCTCAGAGTTTAATTAAGCTTCTATATTCTCAAACCTTTACATATTCTAGAATAATTTTTTTATCTATTCATTTCTCAGAGACATGAATAGCAATTATGCAAATATTGATAGTTTATTTCTCTGCTAGTGTAATGCACCAGTTGAAGCCAATTAAATTACATTAAAGGAAAATGTATTGGAAAGCTGCTTTTGGGTGAGTTCACTGGCCTCAAGAATTGAGGTCAGGGGAGTAGCCATGGTGAGGGGGCAGAGGAAAGAGAAAGAGAGAAAGGGCAAGTGTGCAGAAAGAGAGCAAAGAGAAGGAGATGGAAAGAAGGAAAGGAAGGAGGACCAGGAGGAGAAGAAGAGGATGGGGAGGAAGAGGAAGGGGAAAGAGGGGGAGAGAGGGAGGGTGGGAGAGAGAAAGAAAGAGAAAGACAGACAAAGAGGGAAAGAAAGGGAAGACAGAGAGAGAGAGACAGAGAGAGAGAGACAGAGAGAGAGAGACAGAGAGAGAGAGACAGAGAGACAGAGAGAGAGACAGAGAGAGAGAGATAGACAGAGAGAGAGACAGAGAGAGAGTGAGCGAGAGCGCACAAAACATCTGGACTACATAGGAAAGAAACTCTGGGGAGACAGACAGCCCAGCCCAGCTCCTGGACTAGAAAGTTCAAGACGTGTGTGTGTGTGGGGAAGGGGAGGGCAGGGTACACCAGATAGGGACTGAGGGAACCTGGGAGAACCTGGAGGCCAGGTCTTCTGCTGGTTTGATATGTAAAATAGACATCTCAGTTCCTTGTCGCAGGGTCTGAAACACAAACAATTATTGAGAGCAGTCACTGTCAAACATGTTTCTTTAGTGGACAGTTACATGTTTCTTTAGTGGACAGTTACATCTGAAACCTGTTCATCTTGTAATATGAAGTCTGTGAGCAAGGTAATCCTGTTTGGCCTCTTTAAATGACCTATGTATCAATTAAAATGACAGAGATTAGTTCATAGTCCATTACCCAGACAGTCATCCCAGGCTCCTGTGCTCTCCATAGCACTGAGGACAGAGGCATCAGTCTTTGACCAGCAGGCCCAGAAGGTGAAAGGCCTTTCTGTGGAGAAGGAACATGACCTTACTTTGTCTAGACAAAGTGGGACAGTCAGCTGTCCTATGGCCTGACTCTCCACAGTTCAGGCCAGGCCCTGACAGCAAGCACTCTTTCCCAGTGGTTGGCATCACCATAATCCAGGTGGAGCCCTTGGTCACAATATCTATCATCTTCTTAGTGACCTTAGACGACACTGCTAAGATCTGGGAGTCTCTGTCTGTCATAATTAAGTTTCAACATCTTAAAGGCAGATTTCTGGCAGGCTTGACCAAGGGCTAGTACCTACCAAGTATATCTCAGTTAAGCAAGATATTTGTCTGGTTTTTGTTATCTAAACATATTAAATATTTGGTCATTCATAAGGTGACTATTAACATGCATTTTAAACTGTCATTAAAAGTTTATAATAATTTAGTAGCTTTTATAAGACTAGGACTTTATGTTCCATCTCCCTTGGGTTTAGCTTTAAAATAACAATTTTAAATTGAAGCTCTCTTAGTATCAAAATAAGGCCTTTAACTTACAAACATAATTTAGAAGGAGACTGGAAAATTTTTTGATCTTTATGTGGTGTGTCATTATAGAACATAACAATTTGCTATATGACTTAGTTCAGAAAACATAGCTATATCATAATAATGCCAGCAAAAGCAAGGTTAGACATATATTGCTAAATCAGTCTCTGTTAGCCCAAATAGATCTTAGGTAAGGAGAGACAAATTTTAAGTCTTTTAAAATAATTTTTAATCTTTTTAAGGCTGTAAACCCCAACCAAACCTGTCCCCTAGCAGGTCATAGGTTAATAGTTTAGGTTTTTTATTTTATTGTTTTCACGTTTTTAAAATTCATTATTTTCTTTATTTACACCCAAATAAAATATTTATGACTCTCAGTTCCCCCTCCCAGAGTTCTTCACCCCATTCCTCCTCCCTTCACCTCTGAGAGGGTGCCCCCACCCCCAGGGCATCCCCCTTCCCTGGGGCAACAAATCTCTACAAGATTAGGTGAATCCTCTGCTACTGGGGATAGACAGGGCAGTCAGTCCACTGTTACATCTGTGCTGGGGGCCTTGGGCCAGCCTATGTATCCTCTTTGGTTGGTGGCTCAGTCTCTAGGAGCTACCGGGGTCCAGGTTAGTTGACACTGTTGGTCTTCCCTTGAGGTTGCCATTCCCTGCAGTTCTTTTAATTCTTTCTCCTAACTTTTCCCTACTGGACCCCAACCTCAGTCCAATGGTTGGATTAAGGATCTGCATCTGTCTCAGTCAGTTGCTGGTAGAGCCTGTCAGAGGACAGCCATGCTAGGCCTCTGTGTATGCAAGCACAGCACAGCACAGCATCAGTAATAGTGTCAGGGTTTGGTACCCGCTTATGGGGTGGATCCCAAATCGGACCAGTCACTGGACGGCCTTTCCTTCAGTCTCCGCTCCATTTTTGTCTCTGCATTTCTTTTACACAGAAACAATTCTGGGTCAAAAATCTGAAGGTAGATTGGTGTCTCCATCCCTCCACTGGTGACCCTGTCTGAGTATTAGAGGTGGGCTCTTCAGGTTCCATCTCCTCACTGTTGGGCATTTTGGCTAAGGTCACCCACATTGAGTCCTGGGCACCTCTCACATCCCAGGTCTCTGGGACTTTCTAGAGGTTACCCCCCATGCCCCACCTCCCATCCCCGACCCCTGACAGAAGCATATTTGCATTCATTCTCCTGGCGCTCTGAGTTTCTCTCCTGTCTTCCTCCAGTATCTGATCCTGTTCTCCCTTTTACCCTCCCCCTCCTCTCTGCCACTCAGGTCCCTCCCTCCCTCAGCCTCCTATGATTGTTTTGTTCCCTCTTCTAAGTAGGAGTGAAGCACCCTCACTTGGGCCTTCCTTCTTGTTTAACTTCTTATGGACTGTGGGCTATATCAATCATGGGTATTCTGTACTTTTTGGCTAATATCCATTCTTCAGTTGAGGGACATCTGGGTTGTTTCCAGCTTTCCAGCTTCCGGGTGTTACAAATGAGGCTGCTATGAACATAGTGGAGCACGTGTCCTTGTGATAATGGTGGAGCATCTTTTGGGTATATGCCCAGGAGTGGTATAGCTACGTCTTCAGGTAGAATTATTTATGGTTTTCTGGGAACCGCCAGATTGATTTCCAGAGTGGCTGTACCAGTTTGCTATGCCACCAGCAATGGAGGAGTGTTCCCCCCACTCCACATCCTCATGTGTTGTCACCTGAGTTTTTTACCTTAGCCATTCTGACTGGTGTGAGGTGGAATCTCAGGGTCATTTTGATTTGCATTTCTTTGGTGACTAAAGATGTTGAACTTTTCTTTAAGTACTTCTCAGCCATTTGAGATTCCTCTGTTTAGCTCTGCACCCCATTGTTAATTGAATTGTTTGGTTTGCTGGAGTCTAAACTTCTTAGATTCTCTGTATATTTTGGATACTATCCCTCTATTGGATGTAGGGTTAGTGAAGATCTTTCCCAATCGTTAGGTTGCATTTTTGTCCTGTTGACAGTGTCCTTTCCCTTACAGAAACTTTTCAGTTTCAAGAGGTCTTATTTACCAATGGTTGGTTGTACCTCTTGAGTCATTGGCTTTCTGTTCAAGAAGATTTCCCCTCTGCCAAATGCATTAGAGGCTCTTTCCTACTTTTTCTTCAATTAGATTCAGTGTATCTTGTTTTCTGTTGAGGTCCTTGATCCACTTGGACTGGAACTTTGTACAAGGAGATAAGAGTGGATCAATTTGCATTCTTCTAAGTGCAGACCACCGGTTAGACCAGCACCATTTGCTGAAGATGCTTTCTTTTTTCAACTGTATCGTTTTGGTTCTTTGTCAAGGATCAAGTGTCCATAGGTATGTGGATTTATTTCTGGGTCTTTGATTTTATTTCCTTGACTGACTCGTCTGTCTCTGTACCAACACCATGCAGTTTTTGTCACGATTGCTCTGTAGTACAGCTTGAGGTCAGGAATGGTTAATTCCCCCAAAAGTTCTTTTATTGTTCACAATGGTTTTGCCTATCCATTTTGTGTTTTTCTTTGTTTTGTTTTGTGTTGTTTCTGTATGAAGTTGAGAATTGCTCTTTCCATGTCTGTGAAAATTGAGTTGGAATTTTGATGGGAATTTCATTGAATCTGAAGATTGCTTTCAGCAAGATGGCCATTTTTTACTGTATTAATCCTACCAATCCATGAGCATGGGAGATCTTTCCATCTTCTGAGATCTTCTTCAATTTGTTTTACAGGGACTTGATGGTGTCGGACACATGTCTGTAATCCAGAATGGAAACATGCCATATGATTTAAGATTATTTAAGCATAGGCTTTTAATTCCTAACCCTGAATTACAAGTTTTATGTTAACCTTTTGTTATAGATATTAAAAACTCTTAACCATATCCAGTAGCTTATAATCCAATAATCTCTTTAGTGTTTGACCTAGGACTTTAAAAGCATGCCTGGGTCTGAAGAAGGGTAAGTCATAATCCAATTTCAGAGCCAGCAATAAAGTAGAACAGCCTGAAACAACTTTAATATTATCCACACCCAAGTAACATGTGAATCCCTATTGCATTAGATTCAGAGGCCAGAAATTCCAGAGGTAAATTCTGAGCCTAGGCCAGTGGTGGCAGGAGAAATAAATAGCATTGAATAAATGCATGAATTCAACACCAGTCAGAAATAAGCGTGCAGTGGCTACATAACATTTACAAAACATACAGCAAAACAGACAGCAAAACTCACACACACAGAAGTCACAGGTTCATCCACATGTTGGAGTTAGGAGAGTCTCACTGCCAGCTAGACACAGGTAGAAGGAGGGACAGCATGACCAGCAGTGCTGAGGGTGCATGGTATGATACAGCCACAAGTCAGAACACACAAAAGTAGACCAGGCACAAGACAAGATACAAAATAAAATGAAGCATCATCATTTAGCAATTCCTTCTTATACTACCCAGATGCTAGGAACCCATCAAAGGCTGGGCTATTCTGAGTCTTTCCCAGCTCCCCAGATCCATGCTGGGCCTATTCAAAGCCTTGGCTTTGGCTCCCAAAGTCATGGAATACTTGTAATGATTCCTTGGCTTTGGAATTCTGCTGACTTATTCAAACACAAAATGGATCCGCAGCACTCCAAACACAATTAACCAGAAATAGAAATAACTACAAATACCCCCATGCGCTGTGGGATGCCTCCCTGTTCCCAAAGGAGGTTGTACAAACCCTGTCAGGTTCTCCACATTCATCAGATAGGGTACCTGGTGGTAGCCATACAGCACCTGCAGGGAACAGCATATAAAAGTTTCACTGATGGAACTTACAGTTGCAAGGCCAATGGAGACCCTTTGGATTCTACTGTGGCAAGGCTCATGGAAACCCCTTCCCACCTGGCAAACACCTGTGGTAAATTAACACAGGTACCTTGTGTTAATCCTGTGTGCCACCAGCTCTCCTTGCTTTTGCTATGCTTTATACTCATAGCCATATTTATTTTTATTTTGTTGATCACAGACATGGCCGGAATCATAGTGGCTGAAAGCCCTGTTGATAATTTCATGGTTTTTGCAATACTCATTCGAGGGGTAAAACTCTCCTCTCCTCTCCTCTCCTCTCCTCTCCTCTCCTCTCCTCTCCTCTCCTCTCCTCTGCTCTCCTCTCCTCTCCTCTCCCTGTCTTTATTAAACCTCCAGATGAGATCATTAATCCTGGGTTGTTTATCATTATTAGTATTAGTATTAGTTTTAGTATTAGTTTTAGTATTAGACTTATTGAAGATTTCAGTTCAATGATGTCCTATTTATTAAGTGTTGACTGTGATGGGTTGGATTGATGCTACTTGTATTTAAACATCGATTCCTTAAGAGGTGGTCGCCCCCTAAGAGCAGACCCTCAAGTACTCAAGTGATACCATTTCTCCCCATTTAAACTGGTCCATGCAAGACTGGAACCTGTGATTGGGCAGTGGAGTGGAAAGGAGGGCTTGGAGGCTCTGGAAAGGGTCTCAGGTAGAGTGAGTTTTGTGAGAGAGGAAGAAGAGTAGGAAGAAGCCCCCATGGACCAGAAACACTTGGTCAGGAGAAACACATGGTCAGCAAGTAACAAGGTGCAGTACAGCAGTGGGATAAGTTAGTATAGTCCTAGATCTGTCCAGTCTAGGCATATGGCTTATAACTAAAATATCTGGATTGTGTGTCTTTTATATGTGCATATCAGGATTGTGAAGGTTAGCCACAAACTGACACACCTTATGTCTGGCTTAGAAGTGAACTAACCTGACATAAAAAGCCTACCCCTCCTGAAAATAAGCAACTAGCTCTGAGCTCTAAAGCTGGAGAGGGTGGAAATCAAATGTGGAGTGGGTCTAAGAGGCTGCCTCCCTTCTGCATACACACCAACAGGACGAGGCAGCAAGTTTGCACCTTGGACATAAGGTGGTGCCAGTGCCACAAAACAGTCTGGGGTCCCCTGAGCCTGTGAGAAGGACCACGGACCCTGGGGCCAGTTGCCTGAGATGCAATGCAGCCTTCACAGCTGAGGATCAACAGCTGTAAAATAGGCAGTTAACGTTCTAAAGCCTTCTCACAGGCCCAGGGGTCTGATCTGTGTGGGCATCTCTGGCCCTAGTCAGGCTTCAGTCTTCCCTTGCTTGTTTTCTGTATAACTGTATTTGTACAGCACTTGGCACAACCAGACCCCTTCTCCAGACTGCTTTTATTGTAGATTGCCTGAGATTGGTGGTGCACATGCTGCAGTGGACAGCTCAGACAAAAGACATGCTAAAGCCAAGGGTCCTATTACTACTATCAGCCTCTCCCAGAATAAAAGAAATCAGAAAGGCCTGCAATGTCCTCAATCCAACACCAGAGGGAGGCAGACAAAGGAACAAGAAGCTCCAGGTCCAGGAATTGATTAGAAATTGATAATTAAAAAAAAAAAAAAAAAAGATAGCAAAAGATGACAAACACAATAACCTCCTCTTGGATTTCATGTGATGCTATTTGAATGGTTTGTAAAAGATGGGTTTAATCTTGCCAGTTACCATTACTACAATGAAAAGTTTCAATTTTAATCTTAGTTTGCTAGGTGTTAGAAAAAAAACCCACAAAAAACAAAAACCCAACAACAACAACAACAAACAACACAGCCCTAGGGAAAGATTCAGGAGCCTTAGAAAAGGAATTAAATGATTTTATGAACCAGAATGAGAACAGTGCCAAGGAGTAAAGGGGAGAATATAAAAAATTATACATCAGAGAGAGTATGGAGACTATCCAGATGGTAGGGAGACAGGAAGAGAGAGGGGCTGTTCCCTGGAGACAGGAGCTGGAGAAGACTCTGGACCAAAAATTACACAATTTCATAGATCAGACTGAACAACGGAGATATAGCAATAAATTTTGGAAGGTGAGCCTGGAGGATAATGTACTAAAGTAATAAAATTAAATTAAATTAAATTAAATTAAAGTAATAAAATGAATTAAGTTGATGCTACAATATCAGAATTACAACACAAAGGAAAATTGTGGAATCAGGGCCTAGAACAAAAGGTATAGAGCAGAATTTAAGGCTTGGCAACATGGCTTAGAGGAAACACTGGAACTAAAGGTACAGGCTTTTATAGGTCACAATAAGCAACAGAGACAGGAAAATGAGGGTTAGAGTCTGGAGCTGAAAAAGATGCTAGGACAAAAGATGCATAATTTCACAGGTTTCACTGAATGACAGAGAGGCAAGCACTAGACAGAGATAAGTATTGGGATAGACCTTAAGAGAGGAACTTAAAACATTATTCAAGGGAAATACTCAGGTAGAGACAGAAGATAGAAGTAGAGAAAGACAAGCAAAGGTTGTTAGAAAACAATTAGTTCATCCCATCCCATTAGTGTACCATAGAGACCAGCAGGCAGCAATCATCCACAAAAGTATCAGGAATTTGAATGGCAACCTATTTTATTTATGTTTTAGAGCTAAATGTTTTTTTTTAACCCATGTTTTTTATTGTTTATTAAGAGCTAAACATTTCTGAGGAAGATATCACAAATTTTAAAATGCATTCACCATTTGTAAAACAAATCCTGGCTTTTGTGCTATCAAAACTAGAATAGTCCCCAAGGATATGGCAATAGCAATATTAGAACCCGAGCCACACTTACAATGCTTCTCATGGTGGAAAGAAGAGGTGAAGGACATAGCATGACAATATAAAGTCAGAGGCCGCAATGTCTCTAAAGATCAGCTGCTTGGTGAGGGTTGTTTTGCTGAGGTAGGGCACAGGCCAGATATGACTAAGAAACCTTGACATTATGTCACTTGGCAGCCTTAAATGCCTCGGACAAGGTATGAAAACCAGGGAAAAGGCTTGAACCCCTCTCCCTGCCTTTATTAAACCTCCAGATGTGATCATTAATCCTGGGGTTGTTTATCATTATCATTATTGGATATTTTATTTATTTACCTTTCAGATGTTATCAGCTTTCCCCATCGTCCCAAACCCCTTATCTCATCCCCCCTCCTCCTACTTCTATGAGGGTGTGCCCCCACCCATCCACCTGCTCCCACCTCCCACTCCCGAATTCCCCCACACTGGGGATTCATCCAGCCTTCCCTTGACCAAGGCTCTCTTCTCCCACTGACACCCGACAAGGCCATGCTCAACTACATATATGCTGGAGCCATGGGAACCTCCATGTGTGTTCCCAGGCTGGCAGCTCCCTGGGAGCTCTGGTTGGTTGGTTGGTATTGTCACTCTCCCTATGGGGCCACAAGCCCCATCAGCTCCTTCAGTCTTCTCTCTACCTCCTCCATGGGGACCCAGTGATCAGTTCAATGGTTAGCTGTGAGCAGGCCTCAGATATTGCATATGTGCTAGTAACTATTGCAATAGTCTGGTGCATGATGTCAGAACCTCTGTGAGTTCATATATGCAGCTGCCCTACTGTATCAGCAGGAATACTGTTGACTTGTAGCCATCCACATCGTCTGGCTCTCATATTCTTTGTGCTCCACCCCTACCCTTCCACAATGGATCTCTGAGCCTTGGAAGGAAGGGTGTAGTCTAGAAGTTCCAATATAAATGGCAAGTTTTCCACTAGCTTTGGTGCAACTGGTGACTCTGACAAAAGTACCTAACGGGTTAACACTATGACCCAGGGACTTGAGAGACACTGGTTTGGTGGTTAAGAGTGCTTGGTGTTCTGACACAGGAGCTTAGTATACAATTGCCTGTAGTAACTCCAGCTCCAGAGGACCCAACACTCTCTGCTGGCCTATGCTAGCACTGACATCATATGCCCCACCCACACAAACAGACTTGACTAAAGGTTTTTAAAAGCCCCCTCATACTAGAAAAAAAAACAAAAAACAAAAAACAAACAAACAAACCACAGTCTTTGTTAGCAATATCTTCTGTCTCTGCCTTGTTAGTCTTCTAAATAAGACTTTTTCTTTCTCCAACAAATGCCCTGGAGTGTTTGCCTTTTCCAGATGACAAGGAATAAATGAACTTAGGCTTGTGATTATACCAGTGACAGCATGTGACAAGACCCCAAAGTATGTCATGTACTTGCAGAGCAAAAAAAACACACAGAGTCAAAAAGCAAACACACTATAAAACCAATCCAACAGAAGCAAACAACTATTCTTTAGATTTTTCAACTGAAATGGCTCAGATCAAACGAATGATTTTTAAAAAGCAAATCTGTGCAATATAACCGTATAACAAAAGCTAGTTATGGATTTTGAGCCCCTGACTAAGGTTTAACAATAAGAGCTAGCTAGACTCAACTGGTGCACACAGCAGTGTTTATCTCGGCACTTTGGGAGGTAAAGGAGGGAAGGAAAGCCTAAAATTAGCCTGAAATATATATTTCTCTCTCTGTCTCTCTCTCTCTCTCTCCTCTCTCTCTCTCTCTCTCTCTCTCTCTCTCTCTCTCCTCTTTCTCTTCTCTGTGTGTGTGATTTGTGTGATTTTAATGTGTTTATATATATATATATACACATACATATAGAATATATACATATATATATATACATATATATATATCATACATATTGGATAAAACATTTTAAATACCATGAGGACATAAAGTAGTAGGCAGAGTAGTATTTGGGGTCTTTACAATGTATATCTAGTGCCGGACAGTGGTGGCACATGCCTTTAATCCCAGCATTTGCGAACTTGGGAGGTAGAGGCAGGCGGATTTCTGAGTTCGAGGCCAGCCTGGTCTACAGAGTGAGTTCCAGGACAGCCAAGGCTAACAGAGTTTCTGTTTTGAAAAACCAAAAAAAAAAAAAAAAAAACCCAAAGTATATCTAGCTATTTCTCAAGGCTTTTTGGATAGTTCCTCCCTATTTTTAGTTTCTAGCCTGTATACCCAGAAGACCTGTGGCCTCATATAATTAGGGCCTAATCACATACAACCAGTTGGGAGGATTGATGAGACCCAATGACCTTGCGTATCTCCTCCCTTTTGAAGGAATAACAACATTTAACAAGTCCAGCTGTGTTTTAAGCAGGCCTCACTAGACTTCTGAAGACAGAATGTATGAAGGCATTGTGCCACATTACCTTATCGAGAGAAGACTGAATCCTTTTCTACACACAGTGTGATGAAGAAAGTTAATATTACCTGTGTTCAAGCTGCAAAACCATTAGGCTTGCAAGCTCTCAGGCGAACCTTGAAAAAAAAAAAACATAACCCAGTCTTTATGACTTACTTAGCATATAGTTTTAGTTTTGTTTGGTTTGTATCCCAATCACCATTACATTCATGTTTACATCATCTAAAAGAACTTAGCTGTGGGGCCCCATTAAAACTATCATGCTGGAGTAATAACTGAGAGACTTTGAGCAGAAGCCCCCTTTATTCTTTATCTGTTTAAGCATCCTGTTATAACTGTCATGATTAGACACAATGAATCATGCATAGTTTTCCTTTCTGCTGTTTTTAAGACTATAATGTCTACACACACACACACACACACACACACACACACACACACACACACACACACGCTGTTTGGTTGTTTTTAAACACATAGCAAGGAGAGACAAGAGGGCATATGGAGAGACACTGAAATGAGGAGGAGAAAAGGAAAAACAAACTGGGAATAGAGAGGATATATTGAAGAAGAACTTCCTAAGTTTCTACTTGCCCTCTACACTGCTTCATTACACTCTCCGTCCATAATACAACCTTGTGTCCTGTTGCTTTTATTTTCTTCCTTAAATGCACAGACTGACACTCCACATTCTTTAAAGTTTAAAAATTTCCTACATAATTTTCTAATTCAAGTAAGCAGATTTACCTCAAGTGATCACATATCATCCACACACAATCAAAAAGAACAACTATTAAAAAAAAAAAAAAGTAATTGAGGGGAATCCAGTCTATGCAGACACACAGAAGACCCTCAATCCTAGGGTGAGAGGTGTTCCTTAAGGTCCTCCACCAAAGTCCTAGGACTTGTCTAGTCAGCTTCCTGCAGAGACTGGGCCATGTAAATTTCCAGACTCCACTGGCTTGCAACAATGGCTAATAACACCTTTACATTCTGTCACAGACACAGGGGAGTGTGGCTGCTTTCACCCAGAATTTATGAGGACCTCAAAGATGTGGCAATCACACATGATATGGAGCCCACCTTAATCTACCCTCCTGGTCAGCCCCTGATAATATATACCCTTAGCAGCCTCATAGGATTGAATGGTTTCCTGGGCATGTTGCAGGTCCTCTTGCCTAATTCCTGCCCATGACCATAGTAACCAAATGGCCAGAATACTTGTCCCCTCCTGCTGCTAGCTTGGCACTTGTGGACAGCCTGGAAACTTACACGAATATTCCTATAAGCATTGCAGTACATAAAAGCACCTGGCTCTCAAGGGTTTTTTCCTGGCAGGGCGCCCTTGTATCTTACAATTCTTAGTGTGTACATACAAAGATTAGATAGAAGGTGACATTTGGACTATCAGCAGGGAACCTGAAAGAAGCAATGTTGGTATGTAATTGTTGATGATAAGGAAGTTAAAGTACTTGCTGGATATACAACATAGGCAGGTGAATATTTGTGTATGAGTACATCTGTTTATCTGTTTCTCTCTCTCTCTCTCTCTCTCTCTCTCTCTCTCTCTCTCTCTCTCTCTCTCACACACACACACACACACACACACATACACACACACACACACACACACACACACACTCTCTCTCTCTCTCCCTCTCCCCACCCTCTCTCTGTCTCTGTTTATTTGTGTATGTGTGTGTGTGTGTGTGTGTGTGTGTGTGTGTTTGTATAATGTTGACTTTCTTCTATGTATCTGTTCCCCAGGACTTTTGGGTATGAAGACAGACAAAGATATGCTTATCAAAGAGAAAACTTTTCATTTGGAAGTGGTATCTGATATCAGCAGTGCTATTTCAGTTCTAAGAAACAGCTTATAGGAGGCATGCAGAGGTGATTCTCAGTGCATTCTGCAAAATGCCATGGGCAAAGTCCATACCAAGAATGGAGTTGGGCAGGAAAAGGAAAAGGAGAGGAGACTCATAGGTCAGGACAGAGAGGATACCAGGCCAAAATAAGTGAGGGTCTGAAAGAGAGGTTAATAAACGCACTAAGAATTGTAAGATACAAGGGCGCCCTGCCAGGAAAAAACCCTTGAGAGCCAGGTGCTTTTATGTACTGCAATGCTTTTAGGAATATTCATGTAAGTTTCCAGGCTGTCCACAAGTGCCAAGCTAGCAGCAGGAGGGGACAAGTATTCTGGCCATTTGGTTACTATGGTCATGGGCAGGAATTAGGCAAGAGGACCTGCAACAGGCCCAGGAAACCATTCAATCCTATGAGGCTGCTAAGGGTATAAATTATCAGGGGCTGACCAGGAGGGTAGATTAAGATGGGTTCCATATATATTTCCCATTGGCTGTTCATGGAATTCCTTGCGAGCCTAGATCTTTTCCCTTGGCCTGGCCTTACCCGTTGCATCTTTCAGAATGTCAATGCAGAAGAGCATGTTTGAGATGGATGTGTATCCCAGAGGGTTCTTTGCTGGGTGTGTTTTGTTCCACCAACCTGTGTTTGTCCACTTTGTTCTGAAGGTCCTTGAAAGAGTTCTTTGTCCACTTTGTTCTGAAGGTCCTTGAAAGAGTTCTTTGTCCTTGAGTCAGGTTGTATGTCTGATCTCCCAGTGACCCTGAGGATCAAGCAGGTCAACATGTGACCTTCAGAGTAGGGACATTCTATCTACTCAGGCTTCAAGCTAGAGGGTAGGTGACCATAGGACCTCTCAGTGCCCTTGTCCTGTGTGGTGGGTTTGACGCTGGCAATAGAATAACTACATTTGATTTGGTAAACTGGTGGGATACAGACAGGGCCACTCTCTTAACCCTGACAAAGAGACACATTATTGGAAAGTATTAGAGAAGGCTGGAGGACCAAAAGCTTCCTAGGACCTGGTTCTCTTAAGCCAGTATCATATTCTGTTGGGGTGGTCCTGGGAGGAGAATGCTAAGGCAAAGCTATCCATGGAATGAATAGACAGCAGGCAAAGAGAAGTCATGGCCACAGTGCACCCTATACACATTACCTTAGGTCTCTGGTAGGAAAGTTAGAAGGGAGTCTCAGGTAGGGAGGGTCCTCTGATACCCTCAGTGGGGGGAAGGAGGACTCTGGGTGCTATGATCTGGAGGACTGGCAGTGTGTGGCTGGAGAAAAGAGACAGGACTGGGACTGACATGGCATTCAGTGACTCTACTCCCTCAGCAACTAGTAGCCATGAGGTGTTACCCAAGTGAAGGAAGTAGGAGTGGAGCAGGACTGAACTTGAGGGCACAAACTGGCAAGATGCCAAAAACATGCCTTTGCCAAGGGATGGAGTGGCAAAAGCCAAGGGCATTGGCTTGGCAGAATGGACAGTGCCCTTTCTTGAGCTGAGTGAGGAAGCCAGAGAGAGAAAGGCATTTCCTCTTCCTAAAAGGCTACCTGCACTCTCTAAGGAAGACACCACACAGAGCATCAGTGCCTTCATTGGGATGGGGGGGTGTTGGGGGGGGGTGGGGAATCTGGCAATAACAGGCTACCAGGCAAGGCACTTGGGGTACTTTGACTCCTGCTTCAGAGTCCTGGAGGACCCACCAATTGCTCCTGCCTCAGGTGGGAAGTCCCAGAATGTTGGTCTTGACAGAATTCCCTGTGCAACCCTCATAGCCAAGGCCCTAGTGTAGTTCTCAATGTTGGAACACGTCCTCACTAGCCACACTGACTTGGGCACAGGATTCAAGTGTAAGGTTTGGGTTTCTGAGAGTGAACCAGAGTCCATCCCCACAGGGTGTGGAAAGCTGCAGATTCTCTGTCAGCACAGTTATGGAACACTACCAAAATCCATCCCATCAGTGCCTTCAAAACCCACCTTTTCACACAAGTATCACTTTTTTTCCTTTTATTGTGTCCAAAAGACAGGAAAACTGCCAGCCATCACTTGGGTGACTGTCACCCCTCCTTTTTTTTTTAACGTCGTATTGACAGAGCAGATTTCAGAGTAGAGATTGATGGGCCCTGTCTGAGCATCATGGGGGCTGCTTTAGGTCTTCCTCACTGATTCTCAACAAGGCGTGGCACACTCCTTCCTACTCTCCTTCTTCAAGGCTGGACAAAGGACCAAGCAGGCATGCATATGCACAGAATATAAAATGCAAACACACAGTCGAGGGAGGATGGCTGGCTTTGCTCACAATGCTTCCCTTACCCTTACTTGAGTTGAACTGGCACTCAGATCTTCCTGCCTGAAATGGCCTTGGCCTTGGCACTTGCTAAACTCCTGATAGTTTTCCTGCTCCTCCGTATGGACCCAAAGCCTAGAAACCTCTCTGTGTCTTCTTAGGCAAAGCATACCTACACCTCAGGGAACTTTCCAGAGAATGTGGTAGGTTTTTGCAGCAAACTGGGAGAGGCATAGGCTTGGCTGTGGACTTTGAGGATACCCCATTTTAGTACCTCACAGGAGAGACCCCTTGAAAATGGCTTTTTGCTGACCTGGAGATCTGCATTTTCCTGCTCACACACTACTCAATTTACCTACATTGGCTTCTCTGGTAGGCCATCTACCATTTGACCTGGAGATCTGCATTGTCTGCCCACACACCAACTCTATTAAGCTACATTGGCTTCTCTGGTACGCCATCTACCATTCATTGAGCTAAGAGATTATTTGCCCACTGACACTCAGTGAAGTTTCTCTGCCAGGTGCTAAGATTCCCACCTACAACCTCCTGCACATACTACACATCTTCTAGACAGTATGGTCAAGTCCAGAGCTGTTGTCAGCAGCCCTGCCCACTGTCATATACAAGGCAGCTCATCCACGGTCACACGGGTTCTCCCCTCTGGCCCTCTTCTATCTGAGAGAAATATTCAGGAGACCCAGCCTGAGTTCTGCAATGACCTGTGGAGAGATGAGGCAAGTGTCTCTCTAGCTTCTGGGGTCAGTGTTCCTCTGCAGCCTATAAGGACTCAGGGACACATTTTTTTTTTTTTTAGAGTAGTGAGTCCAGTAGTGTGCGTTCCTTGTCTTTGTCTGAGTGTCTATGTTTGACTACTACTTTTGGTGTGTGTGTGGGGGGGGAGTTTTGTGGGGGGGGAGCATGAGTGTGTATGTGTTGTGTGGTCATTGTATATATCTGTAAATAATTGAGTACAGACACCACATTAACAAAAGTGCCAGCAACAACTGTAGGTTGTATAAAAACAGTACTAATAAAAAAGTAACTTTAATATTACTATGTTCAAAATTTGTATGAATGACTTTTATAATGCATTGATATGACAAATAGAGGAAGAAAAATTTCTTGAAATCTTTGTTGATGTTTATTTTATTATGTAGCTTCAAACTCCAAAGCTCAGCCTGTGCATTACTAGTGGATTTTGCTCTTTCATGGTGGAGATAATTATAATTGGGCTATTGAGCCAGGACAGGTTATTTCTTTGTTTTTCCCATGCTTAGTGGACTAGGATACAAATGGTAGGTTTCATGCTTATCTTTAACCCCTCTCCACTACTTTTGCATGGTTGTTTGTTTCTCATGTTAGTCTATTCTAAATATCACATACGCTTCAGGGCGAAAAGAACTCATTAGTATGCTCTTGTTGTATGTTAATACTGGTTGTGAAGGAATAATCAAAGAGTAGAGAGATATGTTTTTAAGGGATTGCAAAAATGCAGTCTCTAACATTCACAAACTAGAACAGGTTTTGGTTGACAATATGTAGGTTTGTGGGTGGTTTCAAAGTAGATTAGTTGGGCTGGACTAGGGAGGGTCCTGAGGGAGGAGGAATACATATTTCTTACATACTTTAAATATTAAAATCTTTTTTACAAACACATTTTGAATAGCAGCATTTAGCTCTTACACTATAAGTTTTGACTTCTCTGACTCTCTCTGTCTCTCTCTGTTTCTGTTTTCTGTCTCTCTCATCTCATCTCATCTCATCTCATCTCATCTCATCTCATCTCATCTCATGTCTTCTTGTTTATAGTTGTAGTCATAATTCTTCCACTACGTTCAACATTTCAGATCTTGCTTTTCAGTGTTCAACCCTACAGTCACCGGATATCTTAAGTTCCTGGAGAAGAGACAAACTTTGGAGCTGGTGACAATTGTCTAGAGAGCATGGAGGGCCATATCAAGCGCCCCATGAATGCATTTATGGTGTGGTTCCCGTGGTGAGAGGCGCAAGTTGGCCCAGAAGAATCCCAGCATGCAAATACAGAGATCAGCAAGCAGCTGGGATACAGGTGGAAAAAGCCTTACAGAAGCAGAAAAAAGGCCTTTTTCCAGGAGGCACAGAGACTGAAGACCCTAACACAGAGAGAAATACCCAAACTATAAATATCAGCCTCATCGTAGGGCTAAAGTGCCACAGAGGAGTGGTACTTTGCAGCCTGCTGCTGCCTCAACAAAACTGTACAGTCTGCTACAGTGGGACATAAACCCCCACACCATCACATACAGACAAGAATGGGCTAGAGCTGCAGCACCTGTCCTCCAAGGACCAGCAAAGCAAAGGACCATGTACAGCCTATGAGCATCCCCACGGGGCACCCACTGCAGCAGCAGCAGCAACAGCAGCAACAGCAGCAGCAATAACCAGCAGCAACACCAGTTCCACCAGCAGCAGCTAACCTACTTACTGACAGCTGACATCACTGGGAGCATACACCATAGCAGGAGCATC